>NW_020862338.1:309073-391699 GCF_003713205.1 Coffea eugenioides | reverse complement strand
AATCTATTATACCTTGGTGTAAAAAAATCCAAATTGAGTTTCGCTTGTTGCATTTGAAACTAGATTCAGAGTGCATTCTACCGTGAAAGTTTTAGAAATTTTCTCAATTCTTATAAATATCTATGATTTTTCGAAGTTGACTGAATTTTCACACCTGCTTTGTTTTTCTACTTGATGAAGCAGCAAAATTGAGACTGGAATTTGACTAATTTATGGAAAGAATCTTACAAATATGTATCTGGAAAATTGTAGTCCTTTGAGTCTATTTTCCAACGGTATAAAGTTTATAAATTTTCGATTTAAGAATCTTGCGATACGATTTTTCAAACAGTGTCGTACAAAACTGGAGAAAATTATGTTTTCTAAACTTGTTCTTGCTTCCATTTCCAACTTTAAGTTGGAGTTGTTAAACCATTTTGAGCTTGGTTTTATAAGTGGAATTGAGGTTTAAATGAAAGGAAATGAGTTTCTTCAAATCATTTTAGGTCAAACAAGTTCCAACTTTGTATTTTGAAAGTCTTGTTCTAATTTCTTCAAACGTTTGGCTATAATCGATGCTCTTGTGCTCCAAATGACTTTTGCAACGTTGATTTAGTAAGCACATGAGGTTTTCTCCTCGATTGCAACACAAAAATATTATATTGTGATAGGTTATACGGACATAAAACTTGTAAATTGATGAATTTTCTAAATGAAGTTTTGAAACCTCAATTTCTTCATGTATTTTGGCTTTGTATTGCTAGTCTTTTAATATAGTATATGACCACAGGACTCGAGAGAGTTTAAGAGGACGAACCGGGGTTAAAGTGAAGGGTTGCAATTGATTGGTGAGTGTTCCAATACATGTTATTTGATTATGCATGACTTGAGAAAATGCTATTATTTGCTTAAGTGCTCTCCTTTGAATGACATGCTAATAAGTGAATGACTATTGTGATTTTCTTGTCTTATTAATTTGCTATGAGCGCATGTTCACATTGCATGAATGCATGATAAATGTGCAAGAATGTAGGCCAATGTGTACTTTATCGCATCAACTGAACTGAGTTTAATCCTATGCTGCCACTCTATCCGAGACCCGCCATTTACGATGTCGGATCAGCTGGACAGCTTTGAATTTATAACTTACCAATGTTAAGTGCAAAGCTCAAAACTCTTTATCGAAAGGCCTTGAGTACAATATTTAATGTTAAATGAGGGGATTGTTGATCTTTCGGAGGATATAAGGTGGGAATTCGGAGGTTATAAGGTGGTAAAATATAGGGGATTATTTATTGGTAGTTATAAGGTGAATGTTGCTCCCTGTAAACCCCGTATCCTTTTAATGTTCAAATTATTGTTCATCCTTGTATTTACTTGAACGAATGATTGAATGCACGCATGAATGTTATTGTTTATCAAGTATTTTACATTGAAAGATTCCTATTTCAATTAATTGCTTCACTACCAGTTTCTAAAGTTGAGTATCAATTTACTTGAACCTATATTACTTGGAAAAATGTGTTTACATGTTAAATTGTGTTATTCTCTTATTTGGCCTGTTTACCTGGAATGCTCATTGGGCGTAAGCTCATCCCATGTTTTGTTTTCCTTAATAGGATTTGGATCCGAGAGTGCTCAAGAATACTGTTGGAATGTTTTAAGAGACTTTAAGTTTTTATTTCAGTAGAAATGACTGTAGTGTATATATTTTTGGGTTGTAGTTAAGATAGACGCCGAATGATAAATCTTTTGTATGCGAACCTATGTAATAGCTTTTAGATGTATGTAAATGTTATTTTGGGGTGTAATGAATATTATTTTGGTTAATTTAGAAATTTCAAGTAATTCCTGATATAGATTGTAGTGAGTTCTGACGAGAGTTGGGCATGCGGTCCGCTGACCCCTCTGGTTCGCCCTTGGGGAAAGTGGGGCAGTCACAATATTTAACAAAATCAAGATAACTACTATTACCAGTGGTAAAGAATAACCAAGACAATTAAGGTTTTTGACAGATGATAGCTTGGAATCTGATAGAAAATGTAGAATCCAAAAAAAAGTGGGAAAGAGAAGTTAATCCCAAATTCTCACTTCTTAAATCCTACCACTCCCTTGGATTTTCTTTCTAAAAAAAATTTAATCCAAGACTTCTCCACCTTTTTGAATAATTCAAAATCTGTTTTGAATAGGCAATGGTGACACTGCATGATCCCTCCTCATCATAGTATTTATCTCCAACAAAATAAGCGAGAGGTTGAATGAGTTGATAGGAAATGTTATAAGTGTTATAGTAATGCTGCAAGCCTGCAAGTGAACAAAAAAGCAGCATCTTTGCATGCCTCAATCATCACATAGAATTAGATAAGACTCTTTGCTCTAGAATTTGTGGTTTGGTTTATCACCTTAGTCCTTAGACTTTTTTTTTTCAAATACTTTGTTTACTGTCTCCATTTCAGTATCATGAAAACTAATTAAGGTAAATGCAAATTTTTCTCAAATGAAACTAATAAAAAAGTACTACATGAACCATACTATACTTCCAAATACATATCTAGTATATTCATGGTGTGTATTTAATACTCTTTATATTAATGGGAAACTAAAATCCAACAACTATTTTGTCTAGTCTCTATTTTTTGGGAAAAAAATGACAAGAAAGGAAATTTTCATGCTATTATAATTCATGACCCATTATTATATGAGGAATACAAAGATTACACAAAAGGTACTTTCTAGAGTGCGAATTAAAGTAATTTGTACATTGGGTGCCTTTGTGTACACAGATAAAAGTACAATTCAAGGTCCATATACATGTCTTGAGAATTAATTCAAGGTTTAGCTAAGCAAAAACAAATAATCTATAAGTTCTTTTTTCTTTTGTCATCATTTAAAAGTCAATATTGAGAATGATTTCAAAAATCATCTTGTGGAAGAAATTTTTGTTATTTAAGACATATCAAGTTCAAACTATTATGCTTTGTAAGTAAAACATCACCCAACAAATTTTATGTGATAATATATGGAATACAATTCAATAACTATCATGTTGATACATTCAAAAAGCAACATATTATATTCATATGAGCATTCATATTTCTGTAAACAAAATAAGCACTCACAGTTACATTTATAGTGCTTTATTGAACTTTTTGCACCTTGGAAGACTTTGAAAGAATAGAGATCAACTTACTTATGTTTAAGGAAAAAAGAGAATCTTTAGCTAAGCAAAGCATTCAAGTAGGACTTTACATTAGAGAACTCGAGCAAGCTACCAAGTGTAAGGAAAAAACTTTTTAACCCTGGCAGCATTAGTTATTAATGATGTTGATCCTAAAAGTTTCTATATTCAAATCTATTGTAACCCTTGTATAAAATAAATTGCAGAAAAAATATTGCACTTCAAGTTCTTATACCAAGTATTTATTTTTGTCCAATATAAAGCCCACAACTTGTGGCAACAAAAGTAAACTAACAATTTCAATTAGATAGTTAGGTCCATCAGTCCCGAGAATAAGTACAATCAGATCCCCTCTCGATTCATTGACTTGGCAATATATAGTTAGTTAAGCACATGGAGAGAGAAGCACTCGCTTTGCCATGATAGTTCTCCCAAAACACTTTCTACAATATATGTTTCTTTGGGGCCATATATATGTTTATGAGATTGTACATGCACCACTTATTTCTGTCTCTCAACTAGCTAAATTTGAGTTATGTTTACTTATTTTCCCTTAAGCATTCAACTGGAACCAAATGTGAGGACCCAAAATTCTTGCTATATTGCTTCATTTTAATCTAGTTGCACCACATTTATTTGATTAATTAATGATTTGAAGGATTTTTGCATGTGAGGACCCGTAAAATTTCCTTATTTAATTTCCTCACATGCATTTTCTTCACTATACCCTATTATATTGATTTTCCAGAGATTTTATAAGTGAGTAGAGTTTTTAAATCATTTTCCTAGTTTAAGTTAGTTCATATTAAGTTTGAAGCGTATTATGGACGTGGGACCCGCTAGTGCGGTAAATGCGATATATTTTTGACAACTAGTTGAAGTTTAGGAGATAATTAGAGGTTAGGTAAATAGCTTAACCATTGGGAGAAAGAAAATAAGATTAAACCCTACAAGTGCCAAGTGTCGCGACCCGATTGGATGTTGGACTTGACTAAGTTTTCTCACCTTTACTAAAATCAGATTTTGACCCAAAATTTCCTCACTTTCTTACCCTTGTTGGCCGAAAATAAGGAGAGGAGAAAAGAGAGAAAACCTTCATCTTGTTCTTCAATTTCTTGTCCAAATCTTGAGTTCCAATCAATTAAATTGCAAACTAATCCATAGAAGTTGCTTAGGAAGGTGGATTGCCATCTTGGAGTGGAGTGTTTTGGTGGTTCATCCCTAGGGGTTGTAGTGCTTCTCCAATTCTAGGTAAGGTTGGTATTACTTCATGTTTGTGCTACTTATTGGTTTACAAGTAAAAGTTATCGCTTGTTTAGGTAGATTTCATGATTTTAGTAGTGGTTATAGTAAATTCCAGCTTTGTGGTGTAAGTTTCAGCTTTGGTTGTGGAATGGATGGTTGTTCTTATAGTGATTCTTATGCTTAGTTTATGGAAGTAAATTCATGGTTAAACCTTGTTAGTTTTGTAGCATATAACATTCGGCCAGCATGAAGGGTTTGGATTAGGGTTTTGGTTGATGACTTATATGTAATCTTGTGTTAGTGGTGAAACTGCCCTGCTTCTGACCTGTTTAATTCGTCCATTTTAAAGGCTGAATCAGGCTTCAAAACATGAAAGTTGTACAAAATGGTGTTAACTAGCTGCCTGAAAAATTTCAGCTCAATTGGAGTACTGTAGCATGTGAAATGACAAAAACACCCTGACTGCCAAGTGCCCCATTTCGCAGACAGTTTTGAGATTTCACATTTTTGGCTTCATTTTTCACTTTGATCCGTATCAAATCAGCCTTTGGTCAAAACATAAAACTTCTAGCCCTATGTTTCAGCTTTCCAACGCATCTGAAAACACCCCAATCGGAATTTTGTAGTTTGAGTTATTGCCATTTAAATCCAATGCTGACAACCAGACTGACATTGAAATTCTGATTCTGTAATCTGCAAATTCGACTTGGATCAACTATGAACTGGGTTGACTTATCTTCGTGAAAGTTGTAACCCTTTGTCTTAGCTTCGGAAAAGTATAAAGTGTACACCAATCTGATAAACGTAGCTTCAGTTGTGACCGAAACGCCAAGAGACGTCAAACCTGTTATTTAGCTTTTGTCCTTAAAACTTGGTTTCCGGTTGCATTGTTAAGACTTGTGTTGTAATTGGATTATTTTGAGCCTAGTTGAAGGGCTATTGTGCTAAAATTTCTTATGTGTGACTTTGGGGCTGATTTGAGGAAAATAATGAAGCCATAAATGGCTGAAAAATAGCGAAATACAAAGGGCATGCTATCCAAAATTTTAGGGCTACTTGATTCCTTCAAGTTTGGGTCGATTTGGTGATAAACTTTCTTAAGAAGCTTGGTATATCTATAAGCTTTATTTTGATGTTGAATTTTGGTTGAAATGGAAGGATTTGCATTGGTATTTTCCTCCAAGTTGTTGGCTGAAATTTCCGTTTGTTGGTCAAGTGATAACGAAGTCTATTACCTTGTGTTTTCCAACCTCTTCATGATTTGGTTTTGGCCAAAACTTGTTCCAAACATTGGTTAAATCTTTGTGCTTGAATTTGAGTGAAAACTATTTCGATTAGGAGGTGAACAACCTCATGATTTCACTTGTGTCATGGCTGCGAAAATTCTGGTTTGAAAGGCAAATTTGTATCTTGTTACCTCTAAGTCTTAAAGCCTTAAAATCACTCGTGTCATGATTTCACTTGTTGCCTGGTTACCTTGTTATCTAGTTACCTTTAGCACCCTGTTACATACTATAGGCATACGACTCGTACTCGAGTTTCAATGGTTTTCCTTGGTTGTTCTAGGACGTGCCGGTGATCAAAAGCATTCTTTGGAAGGAAACTTATGAAGTTATCCTTGTTTGAACTGGTGAGTGTACCACCCCCATAATTTGTTGCTTAACTGGTTTATCTGTACTTGCAATATGTGACTTGAATGATTGTACCATCTGTTTATTCTGTACGAGACGAGAGTATACTTTATCATACTTGTTCTCTGGCCTGTGTGACTGTTTGTGGTATAAGCTTGAATCTGTTATCTGTGTCTGATATGATGTCATTTGGACGCGTATCCAACGACCTTCCTGTGCCTATGAAATATGAGCTCAATCTCATGGGTAGTTAATTGAATCGAGCCAGCAGGTTTGGTCGAGGAAAATTACCAATCCATGGGAGTCTGTTCTGGGGAATCTTTGGGTATTGGAGACTCTGGATTTTTCGGTATACTCGAGATTACCACCTTTGCTTCTATTTGTTTTGTGGGCCCGGTAGGGGTATGTTTGGTGGATGAAATTTGGTGTAAAGTGGTGCTCTACTGGACGGAATACGTTACTTGAAAGTTGACGGAGTGTCAACTACTACTTGATCAAGCTCTGGTTAAGCAAATGGGAATTTGGCTCCTGAGAGCCACCTGTATCCTTTCTATTTGAATCATTGTGTTTAACTATTTCATTTATATCTGGTGTGTGTATCTGACCGATCAAACGTGAAATGCCATGATTCTTGACGGCTTGTATGTTTGGTACCTCATTGAGCATAAGCTCACCCCGTATCTTTGTTTTCCTTACAGGGTTCAATGTTTTGGAAATCATGATTTTTGGAAGAAAGAGTCGAGCTAGTTGTAGACATTTTTTATTTATGCTCCTCTGTAATAGTAAACCCTAAGTGTACTTTGATACCTTATGACTATTCTGGCTTGTACTTCAAGTTAACTTGTTGAAAATTCCAATGTATATATTTATGCAAGTGTATGGCTACGTATATTAATTGAAATGCATGATTCTTCGGCTATGTGTACTTTTCCTGTATCCGTGGAAAGAATCGAAGTTCTGTTGCGCGTCCGGCAGGGTTTACGTGTGTTTTGGTTTGGTAGTCCTGGCAGGAGCTAGGTAAGCGGTCTGCCGAACCCTTTGATTCACCTTAGGGGGAGGTGGGGCTGTCACATTGCATCTGCATAAATTTTAGAACTATTGTATGTGAAGTGCGCGAGTGGCACGAACACGACTTTTAGTGAGTTATTTGAGGACATTTAGTGAAAAAGGGATTGAGGAAGAAGATTATTAAGATTATTTGGTAAGAAGATAATTGGAGCAAAAGACCACAAGATTTTATTTAGTGGCACCACTATTCAAGAAGTCAACTCTTCAATCTTGTTTTCTTGCCTCTCTTTTCCTTTCATTTCTTTCTTTCATTTTGAACCATAAGAGAGAGAAATAGAGGAAGAGAGGGCCGAGAATTAGAGAGCAAAAGAGAGGAAAGAAAAGCTTGATTTTCATTCAAAATTTTCACTTCCAAGCCAAGATCTTCACCACCCATTTACATTATTGAGTAAGCTTGAAGGTTAGAGCTTCTAGGAGAAGATTCTTGCTTTCTTCTTGGACCAATCTTGCCAGGTTTGAAGCTTTGGGAGAGATAAGTAGATAAGCTACTCAAATCTTTTACATTTCAAGTGGATTTAGGTTAAATCTTGGAAGATCCATGGTGGATTTGAAATTTTTATGGAAGTTTTGATACTAGAAGCTTGATAGTCTCTTGTATTTTTGAATCTTGAAAATTTTGGCTAAGAATTTGTGGATTGTTGTTTCTTAATATGCAAGGGTTAATGATTGATGAAACCCTTAAGGATTTGAGTTATATTTCTAGTGATTTGTTGGTGAAAATGGAAGAAATCTCTATGTCCACCAAGTGTTTAATCTTTTGTTAAGGGTTATTTATGTGAAAATTTTCATGATTTTTCTTGCTAACAATCTTGCTATATATTGTTCGATATGTTCATGGATTTGTTATGGGAAAATTGGGAAGATTTGATGGAGAAATGTTTGGAAAATTCTTGTGGAAAAATTCTGCCTTTGCTGTCCAAAACAGGGGAAGATATTCCAGCCTTGATTTCCACTTTTTACTTGTATGTTGAATTTGAACCAAAACTATGAATTTCTTCCTTGTTTTCTTGTTGGAAAGTTTGTAAAATGGACTGAAACTCAGAAAGCATTTTCAGTCAATTTGTCAGATTTTCTGGTATTAATTGAAAATGAATTAGAGTCTAAATTTTATACCGTTGAAAGCCCTTTGAGTTTAGTTTCAAAACCAACCAACGGCATTCGATTTCGATTTTTCGACATTGAGTTATAGCCGTTTCCCCGAGACTGCTCAAATGCCCTGATATGACGCGACAGCTTTCTTGTGCCTCTGTGACTGCTATTTTTGACCATGAAAATGTATGAACTGAATTTTGATGTCTTCATAAGAAATGTAGATCTACATCTTAGCTTCGAAACACCATAAAATTCATCTCAATCCGATAAGTGTATTTCCAGTTATGATCAAAATTTCGAGAGATGTCAAAGCTGTCACTTTGATTCTTCTCCTTTGCACTCTTTCCTTCACTTTTCTTGGTTCAATTTAATATTTTTCACTCCATATTATACCTGAACCATTGACCTTTTACATGGATTTTCCATTTGAATTGAGCTTGAAAACATGTGTTTTGGAAGACTTTTAGGGACGTAAAAATATGAAAATCTTAAGGAACATCTTGGGACTTCTAAGTTGGGACTTGGGAGTAGTTTTGATTAAATGGTGCTTTGGAGTAGTGAATCTCATTGTACTCTAATTACTTGGTTCTAGGACTTGGAAGTGAACATAAGATTTGCACCCGAGGCGGACGTTTGATCTTTGCTTTACATGGTGAGTGTTCTAAGTGCATGTTGCACTTCATACTTGCTTGACATGCGTGTGCCCTGTGAAATTACCTGTTATTGAACTGATTGATATTTGACTTGGGTGAGCATGTACTTTATCTTGCTCAACCCCCCTTTCTTGATTGTACTTCTCCTATTAGTCGTTTGGGCTATTGTCCCTTGGACTCTTTATTGTGAACTGTTCTTCCATGACTATTTGATTGATTGGTTGGGCTATTGTCCCACCAATACAACTGCATGTTGGGAATTCCAAAATCCTGTTGGCTAGTTAATCGAGTCGAGTCGGCAAGGGCCTGGCCGATTAGATAACAAACCCTGGGTCTACTGTTTTGTCGAGTGGAGTGATATCTCCTCGACTAATTGGGTATACTCAAGTATTACCACCATTGTTTATTGTGGCGCGCGGGCCCGGTATAGGAGGTGAAACGGTGAACGGGAATTGGAGTAAAGTGGTGTTCTATGGTTATTGGTTTGATAAATGTTGACGGGGCGTCAACCACTTGTGAGATGTCCAAGCTACGTGGATCTGGCTTTTGGAAGCCCTTGTATCCTTGAATTGGATTGTTACTTCTTAACTTGTGGTTTAAGCATTGTCTTATTCTTTCTTGAATTAGTCTTGAATTAAATGTTCTTGTTGGTTTGGCTGCATGATTTTCTTAGAACCTCATTGCGCAAAAGCTCATTGTATGTTTGTTTTCCTTAACAGGGGTTAAAAGTGTTAGCACCCTGAGAGTCATGAGCGTGCCAGCACTTGGTATATTTTGTATTTTGTACTTTTGGGCTGTAAGCTGAACCTTGAATTATGTATTAAAACATTTTGGAGATGAATGTTTCGGCTTGTAATAGTTAGTATTTATTGGTGTCATTGAATGTTCTACTTGTACTTCTTGTCCTGAGATATTAGTGAGTCCTAACGAGAGTTGGGCAGGCGGCCCACTGACCCCTCTAGTTCGCCTTAAGGGAAAGTGGGGTCGTCACACCAACGCCATTGCCAGTTCTAGTTCGAATTGTTCGATGCCATAGTGGGTTCCTAGTTCAATCGATTTGGGGTTAAAAACATTGTTTAATAGTTTAATGCTCCAACAAAACTTTAGGATTAGATTCCTTATGCACTTTAAAAGTTTCTATTGCTTATTACACCAAATAACCACAAAGATATTATTCTTATATAAGATATTATAACAAATATTATTCATTTCAACAATCGTTCATATGTTGCGACAACAAAGATAATCACACTGGATATTTTTGGAATTAAAAAGGTCTTACTAATAAGTTGAAGTTACCTTTCAGTACTTTACCACACCAGTTGATGTAGAGATAACTTATATAGTTCAATGTTTCTGACACAATTAAAGCTTTTGATCCTAAACAAATCCAAGTTGAATGAGATTTCAAGTTTGAGATTGGAATCGACAAGTCAAATCATGGAAGTATCACATTTTAGGACAGTAATGTAACATCAATCTTGAAGAAAATTCTATGTTTTCATAAGAACAAAATTATTAGAACATGATGATACCTCTATGTATCTAGACAAATAAACTATATGCATGAGCAAAAAAGAACTATATGAAGGAGAAAAGGAAAAAATTGCTTTACTTGAGAAATTTGAAACAAAAAATCCTCTATTCCTACAATAATAATGAATAAACAAACCATTTCGCCAACATGGCTAGGCCTCAATTTATTCTTCTGTAAATTCGACATCACCCTTTGTGTCGTATGTGACGACCCCACCTCCCCCTAGAGCGTACCTCAGGGCTTGGCGGACCGTCTGCCGAACTCTCACCATGACTCATGCACAAAACCCAAAACAATCGCGAGAACCACAATAACAAAAGCAATAGCCACTTTCCAATTCAGATATATATACATTCATTATCTTCAAAGTCTCATACATATCCATAATACATCAAGAGGTTCAAGTTCAAGCTAACTCACTAACACTAGAAAAGTACTAAGACAAAAGTCAAGAGATCGAAATAAAATTCCAACCTTCTCCCATTCATATGCCCTTGATCTCGCCCCCTGTAAGGAAAAAAAAACTAATGGGGTGAGCTAATGCCTAATAAAGTTCCAAGACACCATGCAAACCAAGTAGCAAGTTGGCATTTATGCAGAACTCGAAATCTCAAAGTAAAGGGAATAAAAGTTCATGAGAGTAAGCATTAACACTTCAAGTAACAAGTCAATTAGGCAACCAACGCTTTCATGTATAAGGATACAGTTCGCTCTTGCGAGCTAATTCGGCAGCAGCTTGTCAAGGATCAGTTGACACTCCGTCAACCCTAGAAGTATAGTAACAAATCCAGTAGAACACCACTTAACTCCAATCCCCGTCCACCAATTAACCCCCTACTGGGCCCGTACTCCAATGATAATAGTGGTGGTAATACTAGAGTATACCGAATCCAATGGACCGTATCCAATGGATTACATAATAAATAGTGGAGAAACCGTAAACAGTGGAATAAACAGTAAACAGTACCTATGGTTCGCCAATCTCCTCGACCAAACCCTTGCAGGCTCAATTCGACCAACTAATCAATATGGGTTTGGGATCCCAGGTAGTTATCAAGTCATATACATACACTTCAATTCACTTGTAAACAGTTTACATTACATAGTCAAGTTAGAGCAAGTGCAATAAAGTACACCCTTGCCCAATCAAACAAGCCAAGTACTATCCAATCACAATAAGAGAGCATCATATTCAAATAGCAAGTTCGACCAAGCAATTGGAGACACTCACCAATCAATTAAGGTTTAGAGATACCAAGTTCAGGGTCTCTCTCCTGGCCACACTCGAAATCTGTGATCAATGATCATATAGCAAGAAACAATCAAACTTCCAGGTTAGGGTTTCAAAAGTCCATAACTTTTACTTGTGAAAATCAAAGGAAAATCATGTAAATATAATTCAAGACGGTGAGTACAATATAGGGTTATATATGGATTGTATAGGTATGACTTTTGTCGAAGAAAAGTGACAAAATCAGGCCGGTCACATCTAACTACAAAACATGTGTGGAACAACCATTATTTTCCTTCTTTGAAATCACTTATTTTTGGTAAAAATCTAACGTACATGTCACAATCAAAGTATTCTCAAGTAACTCCAAGTAAAGTATGTCCAAATCACTCTAACTTTACACCTCAACTCTCACTTTCACTCACTTGGCCAACAAGAGGAAAAAGTCCTGCTCCATAGCTCCTAAAGTCCTCAGTTAATCCTCCAATCGAACTCCAGTTCCATGGAAAACCACAATCAATCCAAGGAAACATGTTATAGGGTAGATGTGGTGCATATTCTAGGTAACAATAGCTATCAAAAGTTGACATATCTAGAGCCCAACCTAAACTATATCAAAGCTGGAATTTGTGACATCAAAGGTGGAAATTGAATATTGAAGCTCTAAATCTTATATCAAAGCTAGAAAATCTCATATTAAAGCTGGAAATTTTGTATCAAAGCTAGAGAATGGCATATTAAATTTGGAAATTGACCAAACCCTAGCAACAACTTCACCAAACCCTAGCAAAACCATGAAATTGCCATAAACATGCTTCCTTTAGCTTCAATCACTACATATATAGGATAAACATCAAAATAAGTGAAGAAAAGAGAGATTCGCTAGCAAAATACCTCAAAACTCTAGGCTAATATGCAATCAAGAGCTTTTCTTCCTCCAAAAATTTCACTACAAGCTCATTTCCTCCTTGTCGCGACAATCCACATTTAGATTAAGGTTTTGAGTTGGATTTCCCACAAAATCAAGCAAGAAATCAAGATGGAAATAGGAGTGGTTTTCTCTCGTTTCTCTCTCTTTAGTCTCGATGTGACGCCCCCACTTCTCCCAAGGGTATCCGCGGAACGCCTGCCCAACTCTCGCCAGGACTCGATACAAGACAAATTCAACTTATGGATAATCAATCAATGCTAAAAGTCGAAGATATAAAGAAAAGGTTGCTTCCTTAACAAACATTCAAATCTTACACCACAAGTTACCAAAAATACATCAACTTTCCCCAAAATATACAACCTCCAAAAGTCGTCTAACCAATTACATTAAAAAATTCTAGTCAAAAGGCCATCAAGTCAGTTTCTCCATAATTCTTTCCATTTCGGCTCCTATTAAGGAAAACAAAACTAATGGAATGAGCTAACATTCAATGAGGCCAAGAAAAATGTGCAAACACATAGTTCAAGTAGCAATAGCACTTATACGAGAAACAAAGCTATAACGTTCAAGAAATTCACAATTTAAAATAAAACACACTAAATAATGATACAGGAGCTCTCAGGAGCTAGATTCCACTTGCTTTGCCAAGACTCGATCATATACCACCACGTGATGACACTCCGTCAACCGGGTTGGTATATTTAGCCTGTAGAACACCGCTTACTTCACAAATCCCGTTCACCGTTACACTCCCTGTTCCGGGCCTGCTCATCATTAGAAAGGCGATACTACTCTAGTATGCCAAGCGAGATCTCTCAATAGATCAAGCTTTACGAATTTCTCATGGTTCACCAAGCTTCTCGACCAAACCCATGCCGGCTCGAGTCACAAGGTTAGCCTATGAGTTTGGGCGTCCCCCGAATATACATATAAATCGATGAGACAACGCTCCAATCGACGATCACAAATACGATTCACAACCACATCACTTCACACAAGTCGATTATCAATTCACATAGCAAAATTCGATTATAATTTCATTTAAAAGAGAACGATTGCGATAAAGTATACACTCGTTTCGACAATTCCAATTCACATAATTGACAAGCAGCAATTCACATACTCAACAACAATACATGCACTTGACACTCACCAAGTCAAAAAGTGAGTAAGTGAGCAAATAAGCTTTTAGGCGTCCGCTCCGAGATTCTCTTGAAGATCCTCTTGAGTGCCTGAAAAAATAACGATTAACTATCACTTACAACCATGCATCAACCAAGGAAGAGTGTACACTTGTTTAGAACTAAGACAATGTCTTAAAAGAGAACTTTAAATCTCTCAAACATCGAGGTTCAAAAGTGAGGATTTAAAGTCCCAAGAGAGACTTGCCTCTTCCATGAAATCGAGTTTAAAACGGTCTATCAATATCGAGAAAGAGTGACATGTTTTCAAAAACTCATTTCTTAAGAATTCGGAAAATTTCCGTTTTGCGCGACAATCTTTGGAAAATCAAATCTTGAGTTTGGCATGTCCAAAAATGGAAATTTTTTACCGTCGGAAACTAGGTGCGAAGTACTAAAAGTTCCTAGAAAATACTTTTCCAAGATGCTAAACAGAAAGTATTTATTTTTCAGCTCAAAATTGCTGATTCAAGAAAGCAAGACAGAACCAGTCTTGGTTTTCGGCGATATTTGGAAATTCAGCAAAATTCACAAAAAGTGAATCAGCCTTTGAAATTCGTAACACCATAAGAGTTCTAAACAAGGTTTCAACCACGAAAAACAGAACTAAATTCGGAGTTTTGAGCAACAAGATATAACTGCTTAAAGTCGGTTGATTTTCACTACTTGAACAGTGAATTTCCAGATTTGAAGAGAAATCTTTGGGGCATCATTTGGATATCGAAATGGTATTGAAATTACACCAAATTTGGTACACTTAAACTTCCATATATGGACTACCTCTCTATCAAATTATAGGCAAAAACTCACGTGGGAAGGCGGTTAACAAAAAGACCAAAATTTGTGAAATTTTCAAGCAAATCTGCCAACCCACTCTTTCTTTCTTTCCAAAGGTTTTGTTCAATGAAATCAATCCCACTTCACTCCATTTTTGAAACCAAGGTTCAAGAAACAATTAATAAACAATTGATGGTTAAATGACACTAAAATTTTCGAAATATAACCTCCCAAAACAGATTTGACAGTTCGGTCCGCAAGAAAGGGAAAAGTTTCCAGTTTCCAGCTTTGTCGCGTTTTTGAAATCAAGCCATATCTAACTCTATACAAACTCAAATTGAGAATGGTTGGTGGCATTGGAAACTAGGTTCAAAATTCTACAATTTATCAGAAGATGTCATTTCGAAAATCATTTCACAAGTGGGACAAAATCGAGCCACAAAATGCAGCTTCCCAGTTTCATTCAAACAGCCAGTCAAAACAGAACAGCTGAATTTGCTGACTTGCTATGGATCACTCAGAATGAACTAGCAGTAGATTTTTATACCATTGGAAAGCTATGAATGTCTAGTTTTGAATGCCACAAACAGCACTCAATTTTGACTTTTGTATAGAGAGTTACGTTCAAACAAAGAAGCACTGTCTGAGTATTCAGCTATACGTTTTTCCAGATTTGAATCTTGCCAAGACTCAAGTTTTGTGCAAACAAATGAAACAATTTTTGAAAGGCACTTCGTACACACAATATACAACATATATCTATCAATTTCACAGTCAACCAAGCATCAAAATTTCAAAATAAAAACTGAACAACATGGACAAAATTTTCGGCCAGCTCAACCTCCACCATTTTCCAACTTTCTCTCCACTTTCTAACCGTAACCCTCTCATTCATCACACAAACAACATTAACCAAATAACATAGCCTCAAGTCAGCTACCTACAAGCCTCCTCAAGACCGCTAGCCTAGAGATTAAAGCAAGGTAAATGATTTCCTCAAGTCCTCTAACCTATTTTCTTGCTTAGGGTTATAAATCTATGCAAACTAACCTTCAATCTTGAAGAAATTGGAAAGATTAAAGGAGATGAAGGTTACCTCTTTAAACCCGAGATGAAATCAGATTTTTCCACCAAAAACTCTCCAAGAAACTCCACAAGATGTTGTCTTTCTTCAAGCTAGAGCTGATTTCCAAGAGGTGTGGAAGTTGGATGAAGATTTGGAGCAAGATTTGTGAAGCTTTCTTCCTCCCTTTTCATCCTTGTTTTCGGCCGAGAGAGGTGAGAGAGATGAGTGATTGTTTGTGTGAAGCTTGTCTTGGAAGATTGGAGGGAAAAAGGAACTAAAAGGCTTGCCAAATTCAACTTTAAATAGTTGTCGAAAGTGTTTCGTACTATCACTTTTCTCTCTTGTTTGTTGCACTAGTGCACTAATCTTCCAATGTAATTCCTCTAATATTGTAATTACTCCCTCTTACTAGTCTAATATAAATTTCTCAAATCTTCACTTTGTCGTTCCGGCACGATTTAAGCAAACTTCCGACTCACGCGCGATAAAGCGAAATTTAAAAGCAATTCATGCAACGATAATATAATTAACTAACTCTAGGGTAAATAATTAATAAAATGACTATTTTAAAAATAAAAACATGAGTCCTCACACTCAGCCTCAAGAAGAAAATAAATGGAGGAAATTTTGGTGAAATGGAGGACAAAGATGAAAAAAAAGTCATGGTCAAATGATGGCTTGAATGATCGACACTTGTCACCGCATGGTTTCATGTCTATCCCTTTCTCTCTCTTCTGACTCTACTAACCAATCTATCTTGTGTTCTTCTAATACACTCTTAAGACTTCTAATCACATAGTCTGTAAGGAATCATAAAATTCCTTATATTTTTCTTAAAAATTCCCTTTTATTTGGAAATTATTACATTATAATAGCCCTACTACTCAATCACCCCACAATAAGTGTAAATGAACCTAGAAAGTAGGGTTTCACTTTTCGTTTTTTAAGTTAGCGTGAATTAGGGTTTTATGCCTATCCGTAGTGCGACTATCCGATACGAAGTGTGGATCAAATGTGGTGATTAAAAGTGAGTTTTAGATGATATTAAGTGTGGGATTAGAGGTGATAATAATAAATTAGTGAATTGTAAGTTAAAACCCTAGTATACGCGATTTAAGGAAAATTGGCTCGAACCGGTGGGTATCGCTCACTACCGATTGACCACACCACTCGACTACCACTTCCTCACCATAAAATATCATTGATATTGGTGCAAAATATCTCCCTCATCCTCAGCCCTCTTAGCCGAAATATTTGACCAAAAAATGCAAGGAAAAGAAAAACTTTTGAGATGGATTTTGGTTGCGACAAGTGGCAACCATCCCTTAAGTGTTGACCAACCAATTTTCCTCCATATTTATCATCAAAAAACACACAAATTGCCCTCATTTTCCTCCTCCTAGCCGTGAACAAGAGAGAGAGAGTGAGCAAGAGAAAAACAACTTCATTTCATCTTGATTTGCACCAATTGAGTGAAACTAAGAAAAACTAAACCGATTAACTTGTAGGTTGAGAGCTTAGGAAGCTTAAGGAACCAAAATTTTCAAGGAGAAGTGGAGGATAACTCTAGCAAGCTTTGTTTTGAGGTAATATGGCTGACCACTCTTTTCTTTTTCCTTAATCATGCTGGAGTTGCTTAGTAACTTGTATTTGTGGTTGTAATGCTTATATCAAGTGATTTTGGATGGTTGGGGTGATGAATTTGAGTTAGGGTTTGAATGATTCACTTATCATACTTGTTGTATGGGTGGTATATGATGTATATAAGTTGGTATAAGAGATGGTAGTGATGGTTTCAAGCTAAAAATGAGATTTATACCTTGATTGTAGTAAATTTCCAGAATTGAAGTTAAGGTATACCCTGTTCTGCCCGGTTCTAGTTCATCATGTTAGAGGCCGAATTAGGCTTAGGATAAAACATGAAAGTTGTAGAGAATGATGTTTTATAGGTTCTTGTAAATTTTCAGCTCAATCCGAGCACTGTATCATGTGAAAAGACAACAATACCCCTGACTGCCATAGATAGAACTTTAGGGACAGTTTTGACATTTCACCAATTTGACCGCGCTTGTTCACCCTGATGCATACTGAATTAGCATTTAGCTAAAACACGAAAGTTTTAGTGCTATGTCTTAGTTCCAATGCCCCTGGAATCACCTCGATTGGACTTCGGTAGCCTGAGTTATTGTCATTTAAACATAACGCGGTTAACTGACCTATTTGTGCGATTCTGGTTCAGTAATTTCAAATTTTGACCTAGATACACTTGGATTGTACTTGGATTGTATATACGTTGACTTGGATTTGTACTTGGATTGTATATACGTTGACACATTTTGGGTAGATAGAAGCTTTGTATCATGATTGTACATCGATGTATATTATAAGTTTGAATTGCGATATTATTTATTGTCTATGGATGTTTGCGCGTGATGCTAGTGAGTGAGTCCTGACGAGAGTTGGGCAGGCGGTCCGCTGAACCCTTTGGCACGCCTTAGGGGGAGGTGGGGTCGTCACATAGTCCCTCTTGTATAACACTTGTTCTTATTCACGAAATTTAGTAAACACTTCACTAGTTGGTCACACTAGCAAAATGCACTATGAAACTTAACATGCACCAAATTATAGAAGGAAAAAAATAAAAATCTTGACTCAACTATAAAAGTATCTAATAAATTAAGGCAAATAAATTAAAGTAAAAGAAAATATCATTTAATTGAAGAGAAAATATAAAAATAATTTTTGGATCCTCACACTCTCTCCTCTTTAAAAGAATTTTGATCTCGAAATTTGTACCTTTACTCGCAAATAACTCAGGATATTTCTTTCGCATATCCTCTTGCAATTCCCAAGTTGTTTCTTCCAAATCATGATTTTTCCATAGCACCTTAACCAAAGGAATTCGCTTGTTCTTGAGTTCTTTCACTTTTCGATTCTGGAGTTGAACAGGTCACTCATTATAGGTTACGAACTCATCAAGTTCTGTAAGGATCGAAGACAACCTAAGAGGGGGGGTGAATTAGGTTTTCAAAAAAACCAATTAAGATATAGGTCACTTTTCTTCAAAGCCTACCTTTCTTTTCTCAAAGACCACCCAATGGATCAGATTACTAGAAAGTACAGGTATTCGTAAGATGAAGAGGAGAGCAGTTTATATGAAAAGCTGTAAACGAAAATAGAGAAACAAACCAGACTTCAAACTCTACTGGAGTTTGAACAGCACTTTTATATACCAGGTTATTTCAAGTTGAACAATCTTGCAACCAATATTCTGTGTACAAGGGAAGGATCACTTCCTTCTTGCCCCAAACCACACTTGGTCAAGCAAGGAAGTTTTACAAACACTCGAAAAACCCTCACAAAGCTACACTATTGAAGAAGCTGTGTCACACTTGAAAAACTACCAGAAAATTGCACAAGCTAAGAATACAAATGTTCCTTTGGAGTATTCTAACACTTGAATCACTCACAATCTGATGTAGACTTGATGTGCAAAGTTGTTCTGAGGTGGTTGACTTTGTTCTTTTTATAGGAGACCAGAAAATTCTTCAATTAATGCTGTCAACGGGTAGAAGGCAACTGAAGAGTCAACTAGCCGTTGGTGCTGTCGGACGTCCGATGTTCAGTTTTTATGCGTCCGAACGAGATCAATGAGTTCTGGAAGTTTTCTTGAATCTCTTAGGACGTCCGATCCCTTATCATCATGCGTCCGAGGGTAAGATGCACACTTGGAATTTCCTCTTCAATTCCTTCGGACGGCCGATGTGTCCAGAGTGTTGCGTCCGAAGTGCAGCAACGCTTGTCGGACGTCCGATACTCAGGTGTTGAGCGTCCAATCGTAATCAGTAATTGTAGAAGCCCTGGCTTGTCTTCTTCGGACGTCCGAGTCTGAGTTCTTCACACGTCCGAAAATACTCAAAGAATGTCGGACGTCCGATACTCTCCTTTTGTGCGTCCGACAACTTCCTCAGCACTTTTCATCCTTTTTGATCTTCTTTTATTTGCTTTAAGTCCACAGACTTGTTTAGTGTTATTTCTGAAAAGGATCTCTACGAAGAGTATTAGTAACATTCATTTATTTTGTAATCATCAAAAGATGTGAATTGAGATAAACAATCTCCCCCTTTTTTATGATGACAAAACATTTGGATCGAGCAAAAATATACGAGCTGGGATATAACAACTCCCCCTAACGAAGTGCATGAGTATTCAGGAAGAAACGCAACGCAACTCCCCCTGAAACTGACTCCCCCTAACTAGTTACTCTATACCATCAGTGCTAATCCAATTCTCCCCCTTTTTGTCATCACAAAAGTGAATATCAGTTTTGATACCAGCAGTATCAGATAACATCAGTATGATCCATCAGAAACATTATCAATAACATGCAATATCAGATAGTATCAGCAAAATCCATTCATGTTCAGCACAATTTGGAATCAACAGAGACATTCATAACGAACACATTCATTCAGCAGATTCCATAACAAACAATCATTCATAACAAATATTCATAACAAACACTTAGTTATAACATCCATAAACAGTAGAAAATATCCAGTTGTACAGACCAGGTGTACATCACTTAGCCAAAAGTTTTGCAATGCAAAAGATGAACTATAGTCCTAGATTAAGATGCAGTGACCTAGTAGTGCCTAGATGGTGATTTTAGATGATCCAGGCCTCCTCCCGGCCAGACGAAACTGTTCATGGTCCTCTTCTTCCTCAGTTTCTTCATCATCATCTTCATATGCTTCCTCAGTTGCTGGAGCCTTGCCTTTATCCTTGGACTGAGAACTGGAAGCTGGTGTGGTCTCAGTACCAGTAGTTGGCCCTTTGGGCTCAGGTCTTGGCTCTTTCCCATGAACATTTGCATTGTTTTCAGGTATTGGAGGGACAACAAGATTTCTTTTTTCAATGAAGGAGGATTGTTGGGCAGGGGTCATGGTCATCATGAGACCATCTTCAATAAGCATGACATGCTGTTTGAGGTCTTCAAGCAGGGAGATGACTTCAGAATTGGATGCGAAGGACTTGCTGGCAGACTTTCTAGGATGAATGGTGAAAGGAGAGACATAGTCTGACTGATCACGAGGAGTCCTAGGAGTGACAGGGGTTTCATGAAAATTTTTCCTTCTGGATTCAGCCACAGTCTCCTTATAGCACCAATGGCCATCAAAAAATCTTAAATTCTTTCTTTCAAAATAAGCTTTTGAGAAAACTGATGAAGCACTGTCTTTGGGAGATTTTCCAGAAAAAGGTATTTCAAAATGTGCAAAGATAGGAGTCAGAAATCTGCCATAAGAGAGCTTCCTACGACTGTCAGTGCTAATTTTGAGCAGAAACTTGCACATTATAAAACCAAAGTCAATGCGGATTTTTTCAACAAAGCAGTAGAAAAGATAAAGTTCCATTTTGTTTGCATCTGTTCTGTGGCCATCAGTTGGCACCAACAGATTCGAAATGATGGTGAAGATGATCAGATTCTGAGGACTGAGGACTGAGATCATCTAATCTTGCCTCAGCAGGAGTATTGAAGTGAGTTTGAAAATAGGTCATGAGTTTGGCAATGTAAAAATGATGGTAGGCAGAAGGAAATTCCTCATATGAAAAGAAATTTGCAATTTTTCCTTTGAAACCAGATTCAATGCTAGTTTTCAGAATGAAATTCACAATGTTAGGAGTTAAAGTGATGTCTATAGAGTTGACCCTAGAGATGAGTTCAGTGTGTGATTTACCCTTTCTAAGATTAGCAAAGAATTGATAAAGCATGTCAGGGTAAAAGACATTAGGAATGGTCAGAAGATGAGTCCATTTCTGGAATTCAAACAGTTTAATGACAGGTTCAAGATCAAGCTTACGAAATTCGTAGGGAAGGATGAGCCTTTGGGTGATGAACCCTTTTTGAGATACTAACTCAAATCTGTCTCTGGCTTCATCATCAATGAATTTTGGGAGAGGAGTGGGTTCTGTTACGGGCTGTGATATTGGATCTTTCCCAGAACGTTTCCCTTTCGAGGTTTGTGTGCCAGATGCCCCAACATTTTGATCCTCTGTCCTTGTCCTTGGAGACTTTCTGGTGGACGGTTCAGGTGTTTGCTGATTCTCAGCAATGTTTCCTTTATTCTGCTGATCAACAGAGGGATCAGCAGATTGCTTTTTCTTGGATTGGGGAGTGCTCTTCCTCTTTGCAGTTCTCTTTCTTTTACCAGATGACCTTGTGACAGTTTCATCATTCTGGGTAGCTTGTTCTGGTTCCTCATTTCCACCAACTGTGTTTTCTTCAGAGATCTGCTCTTCCATCTGCTCATCAGATGGTTCAGCAGTTTGAGAAACCAATTTTCTTTGAGCAGTTTGCTTTGCTTTATCACCCCGGGTCACAATCTTCTTTTTAGGTGCTTTGGTAGACGGTTCCACAATTTCAATGTCCTCATCTCTAAGTCTAAAGGACCGTCCGGCACTAGTAGATCCACCTCTGATTCTAACCATGATGCAATGTGGATGTGTTTTTGATGCAGAACATGTTGTACAGAGGAAGAATGCAGTATGAGCAAGAATGAGAATGCACTGAAATGCCGCAGGGAGAGAATTATAAAAAGTTAGGGTTTCGGATGTGAATTGGGAACAATAAGGTAGTTGGCGGTTAGGAGTGCTTTTTATGGGTGGTTAATGGGCAATAGAGGTGTAATGGAGTTGGTTGAGTCAATTTCTTGGAACTTGGTTTGATGAGAGAGGAATTTGAATTTTAAATATGAGAGGAAACTGAACGGTTGCGTCCGAGACTATGGAAGATAATGAACTAGGAAGAATGGGTAACTGCCTTATAGTGCTCAATTTTTGAGTGTCGGACGTCCGAACGTAGTGAAGCGTCCGACACAACCGTCCGAACCAGGGTTTTTCTGATACTGGACGAAGAACACTGTCGGACGTCCGTTCCAATTCATCGGACGTCCGATAAAGATTGATCAGAAAATGAAACTTAGAATATTTTTTCTGAAACGCCCAGTTTTGTTCTCAGGAACACAAATTGATCCAGTGGAAGAGCTTTTTGTGAGGATATCAGCGATTTGCTCTTTAGAAGAAACAAACTGGACACGGATTACCCCCTTTGAGACAAGATCGCGAATAAAATGATGCTTTATATCAATGTGCTTAGTCCTAGAGTGCTGAATGGGATTTTTTGTCAGATTAATTGCACTAGTTTGTCACAGTACATAGGTACACATTCATACACTAAACCAAAATCATTCAATGTATTTTTCATCCATAACAATTGAGCACAACAAGCACCAGCAGCAACATATTCAGCTTCAGTAGTGCACAATGAGATAGCATTTTGTTTTTTACTAAACCAAGATACCAAACAATTTCCAAGAAAGTTGCATATACCAGTAGTACTTTTCCTATCTATTTTACACCCACCGAAATTCGCATCAGAGAATCCATATAAAGGAAGTTCATGACATTTTAGATACCACAAACCAAAGTTTAAGGTTCCTTTAAGATATCTAAAAATTCTTTTTACTGCATTCAAGTGTGATTCCTTTGGACAGGATTGAAATCGAGCACATAAGCATACAGCAAACATGATGTCAGGCCTACTGGCAGTTAAACTTCCAATCATACCTCTGTACTTCTTTTCCTCAACTTTTGTACCTTCCTCATCCTTGTCAAGTTTGGTAGAGGTGCACATAGGTGTTCCAACAGGCTTTGAATTCTCCATTCCAAATCTTTTCAGCAGTTTCTTGGTGTATTTTGTTTGATTTATGAATGTTCCATCTTGGGTTTGAACCACTTGAAGTCCAAGGAAGAAGTTCAGTTCTCCCATCATGCTCATTTCAAATTCTTTTTGCATGACGATGGAAAAGTCCTTGCACAGGCTCTCATTAGTAGCACCAAATATGATATCATCCACATATATTTGTACAATTAAAAGATCTCGTGAGCTTTGTTTTGTGAAAAGTGTAGTATCTACAATGCCCCTTTTAAAACCATTTTCAATCAAAAATCCACTCAGACGTTCATACCATGCTCTAGGAGCTTGCTTTAATCCGTATAAAGCTTTTGAGAGTTTAAAAATATGATCTGGATAAGATTCATTTTCAAAACCAGAAGGTTGGTCAACATAGACTTCTTGATCTATAAAACCGTTTAAGAAAGCACTCTTAACATCCATCTGAAATAATTTAAAATTCTTGAAACATGCAAATGCTAGAAACATTCTTATGGACTCCAGCCTAACTACAGGTGCAAAGGACTCATCAAAGTCTATTCCCTCTTCTTGAGTATATCCCTTAGCCACCAGCCTGGCCTTATTTCTAACAACCTCCCCTTTATCATTCATTTTGTTTCTAAAAACTCACTTTGTGCCAATGATAGGATGGTCTTGTGGTCTAGCAACCAGGGTCCAAACTTTGTTTCTTTCAAATTGGATTAACTCTTCTTCCATAGCTAAAATCCAGTGCTCATCATTCAATGCATCAACAACATTTTTAGGTTCAATATGTGATACTAAAGCAAGATTATCTACTAGGTGTCTAGAAGAACGAGTTCTGACCTTTTCAGATGGATCACCAATTATAAGCTCCCTGGGATGGTTATGAACAAATTTCCAGGTTCTTGGAAGATCATTAGGAGTAATGGTATCTCTGTCATTCACTTCTCCAGCTGGACTGTCCTGAGTATCAGCATCCTTTAAATCAGTTTCTGGTGAAGCAGAGTCATGATCATTGATTGCTAACTTCTTTAGTTCTTCTTGAACACCTGTATCATCATCTTCACCACAACTCATAGAAATGTCACCATTAGATTCATCAAATGTAATGTGTATCGCCTCCTCTATAATCAGTGTTCTACGATTATAAACTCTGAAGCCTCTTTTGTTTTCACAATATCCCAAGAAAATTCCCTCATCAGATTTCTTGTCAAACTTTCCAAGATGTTCCTTGATATTCAAAATGAAACATTTACAACCAAATACTCTGAAGTAACCAACAACAGGCTTTTTGTCAAACATAAGTTCATAGGAGGTTTTGTTCAAAATTGGTCTTAGGAGAACTCTGTTCATGGTATAACAGGCTGTGTTTATGGCTTCAGCCCAAAAATATTTTGGTAAATTGCATTCACTAAGCATGGTTCTAGCAGCCTCTTGGAGAGTTCTATTTTTTCTTTCTACAACTCCATTTTGTTGGGGGACTCTAGCAATAGAGAATTCATGAGTAATGCCATTATGATCACAAAATTCTGGAAAACCGTAGAACTTGAATTCTGACCCATTATCACTTCTAATCCTAACAATTTTCAAGCCAAGCAGATTTTGCACTTTAGCAAACAATGAAGTAAAATTCTTAAAGGCATCATCTTTATGAGTAAGAAATATCACCCAAGTATATCAAGAGTAATCATCAACAATCACAAAACAATATATCTTACCACCAAGGCTTGTAGTTTGTGTAGGACCAAACAGGTCAAGGTGTAAAAGTTCAAGTGGTTTTGAAGTAGAAACACATTTTTTGAGTTTAAAAGATACCTTGACTTCTTTTCCAAATTGGCAAGCATCACATATCCGGTCCTTTTCAAATCTGATTTTTGGGAGACCTCTAACAAGATCCTTTTTAGAGATTTCCTTTAGCAAATCCATGTTGAAGTGACACAGTCTTCTATGCCATAACCATGGGTCCTCATTTGCTACTTTGAAACATTTGAGATAGGAGGAATCAATTTTTTCAAGAACAACTACATAGACATCATTAACCCTTTTTCCTTTGAAAATAATGTTGAACTTTGAGTCAAATATGAGACATTCAAGCTTTTTGAACAATACAAACAGATTTCTATTACACAGTTGGCTAACACTTAATAAATTGTAGCTCAGATTGTCAACGAGAAGAACATTGTGGATAGAGGTTTGACCATTCTTACCAACATCACCAATACCAACAGTTTTGGCTTTGTTATCATCTCCAAGCGTTACCTTTCCACTTGCTTTTTGCTTGAGTTTAATGAATTGTGATGCATCACCAGTCATATGTCTTGAACATCCACTATCAATGAACCATTTTGATTCTTTAGCAATGTTATCCTGGTTCACCTACACACAAACCCACAAGATAATACTTGGTACCCTTTACATGTTGGGTCCTTGAGAGTTAGTCTTATGTCTAACTATCCACATGCATCTCATGCCATTCCTCATGTTTTTCTTAACAAAACAGTTGCTATTCATGTGACCAAATTGACAACAAAAGTTGCATACTGACATTGGATCAATCAAATGAACAGGTTTAATGAATCTGACTTGCCTTCTCCTGTGGATAGCAAACTCATTTGCATTTTGATTCAGTCTTATTTGATGAGTATTAACATAAGGTTCAGTGTCATTCTTTTGAAGACGGTTCTGTTTCATATGGTGTAACAATTGACATAAATCATCCATCCTTTTTCTTAAGCTACATTGCTCATTTCTGAGTATGTCACAGAAATTTTTCTTTTTGTAAAGTTCAGCAATCACATCAGTTTCAGTTCTTTTCAGGTTCTCATTTTCATGCTTAAGACACTTGTTTTGTCGAAAAAGATTTGCATTGTCTTGTATTAGAAAGCTAATTTTCTGCTTTAGTTCCTTGTTTTTAACATAGGATTCTTTCAAGCTGTTATGCATTTTTTCTAGAAAAGAATTAACATCATCATCAGATTCACTATCACTGTCGATTTGAGAGTTGCATTGTGTTACCTCTTCATCTCCAATGGCCATGAAAGCCACTTGAGCAGATTCCTCATCTTCTTCAACTTCACCTTCAGAGTTGCAATCATTCCAGGTAATCTGGAAATTGTTAAACTTTGGTTTTCGTTCAACCTTGTT
The DNA here is from genome assembly GCF_003713205.1 of Coffea eugenioides. Classification (NCBI taxonomy): domain Eukaryota; kingdom Viridiplantae; phylum Streptophyta; class Magnoliopsida; order Gentianales; family Rubiaceae; genus Coffea; species Coffea eugenioides. The sequence continues at coordinate 365,272 of NW_020862338.1, read as the reverse complement.
CTCCTTCTTTTTCTTCATTGGGCACTCATTTGCATAGTGTCCTGGTTGGCCACATTCAAAACACTTATCAGTCAGCTTCTTGTTGAATTCCAGTTTCCCTCTGTTTCTGAAGTCATTAGACTGATTTGGTAAGGAATAGCTGGATCCGCCTTTCCTGAATCTTCTCTTGTTGAGAAATCTTTTGAAACCTCTTGTGATGAGTGCAATATCACTGTCATCACCTTCCAAATCATTTTCATCCTGTGAGGCTGTTTCATCTTCGTCTTGTGAAGCTTTCAGAGCAATACTCTTTCTTACTTTGTGTCTTCTTCATCCTGCATCTTAGATTTCAGTTTCAGTTCGTAAGAAGTTAGAGAGTTAATCAGAGATTCAATGGATAAGGTATTTAGATCCTTGGCTTCCTCAATGGCAGTCACTTTGCTTTCCCAATCCTTTGATAGAGCATTCAGAATTTTTCTGTTCTTCTCACCTAGAGAGTACTCCTTCTCAAGCACCTCTAAATCCTTGATCAGATCATTGAATCTACAATACATTTTATCAATATTTTCATGAGACTCCATCTTAAAAGATTCATATTTAGTGACCAAAATGGATTTCTTTTGTTCTCTCACATTCTCGCTTCCCTCATGGATCTCTCTAAGTTTATCGCAAATTTCTTTTGCAGATCTGCAGCCTTTGATTCTAATAGACTCATTTGAGTCCAATGCACTGTATAGAACGTTCATGGTCTTGGCATTTAGAGTGAGATGAATTCTATCTTCAGCAGTCAGCTCACTTCTGGCCTTTTGTCTCGGCCTATGAGTAGTTTCATCAATAATAGTTGCATCATATGGACCTTCACTAACAATAAACCACAACTCAATATCAATAGATTGTAAGAATATAATCATCTTTTCCTTCCAACTCACATAGTTTGATCCATTAAACATTGGAGGTCTAGTAACAGATTGTCCCTCAAAGAACATGGCATTGTTGGTTGTCATATCTACTCCCAAGTCGATTGAGCTTAATCTCTAGGAGACCAAGTTCTGATACCAATTGTAAGGATCGAAAACAACCTAAGAGCGGGGGTGAATTAGGTTTACAAAAAACAGCTAAGATATAGGTCACTTTTCTTCACGGCCTACTTTTCTTTTCTCAAAGACCACCCAATGGATCAGATTACACGAAAGCACAGGTATTCGTAAGATGAAGAGGAGAACAGTTTATATAGAAAAGCTGTAAATGAAAATAGTGAAACAAACCAGGCTTCAAGCTCTACTGGAGTTTGAACAGCACTTTTATATACTAGGTTACTTCAAGTTGAACAATCTTGCAACCAATATTCTGTGTACAAGGGAAGGATCACTTCCTTCTTGTCCCAACCTACACTTGGTCAAGCAAGGAAGTTTTACAAACACTCGAAAAACCCTCACAAAGCTACACTATTGAAGAAGCTGTGTCACACTTGAAAAACTACCAGAAAATTGCACAAGCTAAGAATACAAATGTTCCTTTGGAGTATTCTAACACTTGAATCACTCACAATCTGATGTAGACTTGATGTGCAAAGTTGTTCTGAGGTGGTTGACTTTATTCTTTTTATAGGAGACCAGAAAATTCTTCAATTAATGCTGTCAACGGGTAGAAGGCAACTGAAGAGTCAACTAGCCGTTGGTGCTGTCGGACGTCCGATATTCAGTTTTTATGCGTCCGAACGAGATCAATAAGTTCTGGAAGTTTTCTTGAATCTCTTAGGACGTCAGATCCCTTATCACCATGCGTCCGAGGGTAAGATGCACACTTGGAATTTTTCTCTTCAATTCCTTCGGACGGCCGATGTGTCCAGAGTGTTGCGTCCGAAGTGCAGCAACGCTTGTCGGACGTCCGATACTCAGGTGTTGAGCGTCCGATCGTGATCAGTAATTGTAGAAGTCCTGGCTTGTCTTCTTCAGACGTCCGAGTCTGAGTTCTTCACACGTCCGAAGATACTCAAAGAATGTCGGATGTTCGATACTCTCCTTTTGTGCGTCCGACAACTTTCTCAGCACTTTTCATCCTTTTTGATCTTCTTTTATTTGCTTTAAGTCCACAGACCTGTTTAGTGTTATTTCTGAAAAGGATCTCTACAAAGAGTATTAGTAACATCCATTTGTTTTGTAATCATCAAAAGATGTGAATTGAGATAAACAATCTCCCCCTTTTTGATGATGACAAAACATTTGGATCGAGTAAAAATATACGAGCTGGGATATAACAACTCCCCCTAACGAAGTGCATAAGTATTCAGGAAGAAACGCAACGCAACTCCCCCTGAAATTGACTCCCCCTAACTAGTTACTCTATACCATCAATGCTAATCCAATAGTTACTCTATACCATCAATGCTACCATCAATGCTAATCCAATTCTCCCCCTTTTTGTCATCACAAAAGTGAGTATCATTTTTGATACCAGCAGTATCAGATAACATCAGTATGATCCATCAGAAACATTATCAATAACACGCAATATCAGATAGTATCAGCAAAATCCATTCATGTTCAGCACAATTTGTGTCACCAACTTTAGCCGTATGATCCAAACTTCTAACCACTCCAACAGCCAAAATTTTGTTTGGATCAATCATGCTCCTTATTGTAACTTTATCCCTAACCTTGAAAATACCAATTTTACAAAGTTTGTGAAAATCTCACATAAGAGAGCAACTTCTAAACAGAAATTCATTACATGATACTATAAACCAGCCCAAATTTCAGTGGTTTAGCATTTCATTCCAATAATTGAAAAAGTAAAATCTAAACAATAAATTATTGCAAAAAATGTCTAGCATTCAAGTAATAAAATTGGAATATAGCTACAGCATTTCAAGTTAAATTTGAACAACAACAAAAACATATTAAGTAGTAGTTCCAATTAATGAACCTAAACTATAGTTATGGACTCAATTTATTATAACTGATCATAGGTCTTAGTACTTACCTAACATAAAATGCAGCTAATGAAGTTGGTCAAACCTTCTTCTTCTCCTCCTTGTATCCTCTTTATGCAGTAGATCCTCTATTGAACTTGATTATGTGCTATCTAGTCACCTAAGCTAAAAGGATAAAGAGGAAAAAAAAGATAGTCTAAAAAAAGAGCAGTGCTTGACAATCATAAAAGAACGGTGCATCTTTGTCTCAAAGATATAAGAATGATTGAAGTTTACTTACATCAGAAAATGAGATATACCATGAATGAGGGCAAACTAAGATTTGGTTTGACAGCTGTATTACTAAACTATATTGAATCTCTAAACCATTTTAGTAGAGCCACACATTCTAAATTTGATGAGTTTATTTGCTATACCATGCCATATTAGTTCTGCCACAAAATGGAGTTGGTTGAAAGTAAAGACATATTAGTGATGTAACATTTAAAACCTAAAGTATAGTAAGAACCAAAACAGGTGCTAGTTCCTAGTTTTTGAAGAGTTAAATTCAAAAAATTTCAATTTCTACTTCAATATGTCCATCTTCAACAACTATATATATCAATTCAGTTCCAAATCTTCTCACAACAGTACATAGAATCATACAATATCACTCTCCTGTAAGTATGTTACTGTACTTTATTAGTCTCTTGATGACTCTCTATCTTCCTAACAAAACAACAAAATCCAATAACAAGGAAGAACAAATAAACCAAATTCCAAGAGCTATCAAATAAACAATGAACAAAGCTGAAAATAAGATACTTAAACTAGACTAATAAAGCTTAAACTCTATTTGGTTTCTTATCACAATCCGAATCCAAATCCAAGAACTTGATAATTACCAACCACTCAAGTATTGCCCAATATTGCCTTGTTTAGGAGCACATAATTTAAGCATCTTCAAGTTCAACCAGCAGTATTAAAACTAGTTAAACAACTATTCAAACCGAGTAGCTATATTTCGAAAGTTTCTTTCTGGCAAAACAGCAAACACATAGCAGACATCATTAGACTTCACGTTTTTGGCTAGAAAAGTATAACACTAAATGCTTGAAATCAGTCCAAACTCATGACAAATAGAATAACCCACTTAATATCAAAATTTCTAACCTAATTTTACAAGAAAAACTCAACAGAAAATTGAATCAAGAGACGGAAAAAATTAGGCACGAAAAGCAAATAACTTTCAAAAATCAAATGCAGACTAACCGTTTGTCTGCCAACACAATCTTGCCTTCCTCTACCCTTAAATGACATAATTATCACTAGCTTCAAATGCCCTAATTCCTCTTTGCAATCAAACCACGGATCCGAGAGTTACTTAGAGAGATAAAGAACGGTGCGATGAGACAAGGTGTGAGAGCATGAGAATGGATGTTGTGTATGATGATGCATAATTGGTTCTCTGGCTCGATTGGGATGATTGGTTCTGTTCGGAGAAAAATTGGGGGAGGAAAGAGTAGAGCTTGAGGGGTAGGTTCCAGAGAGAGGCTTACAAATTTTCCTGAAAAAAAAAGGCGCCTTAGTGGAGCGCCATTTTGTTTCAACATTTTCTTTTTTTTTTTTCAATCCATTTCTAACATTACGACATCGTTTTGGTGTCTCCTTTTCCTTTTTAATGACCATTCCTATTGCATGTCATATTAAGATTGTATTATGACATTTTGATAAAAGTGTCATAATAAGTATGTCACTAAAGACTATTTTTGTAGTAGTGTCGGCAGATTGACACAGCATTTGCCGACCATGCTGTGGTAAAGGACAGCCTAGGTCCAACTTCAACTAAGATTGCATTAGAGCTATTCTTCACTTCTTTATCAAGAAAACTTTGAGTCCCCAGATTTTCAGGCTCATATGTTTCTCCTAACACCCATTGAAGCACTGAGAGCTTCTCACTAGAAAGACTGGAATCGAGCCCGATATTGAAACAGTGTTCAGTTTTCAATCCAATTATTTGGTTTGATATTTTGGTCTGAATCGTTTTCAGAAGCTCACATGTGGCACTCTCTTGAATCAAAGGTACACGATAAAAATGAATAACCTTTTCGTGTCCTATCCCCTCAACCTCACTTAGTTTTTCATCAACTGAACTACCAACATTTCCTGAAACCACAGCTCTAACCTTTACTGGCAAATGGGATCTTAACCTAATACCCTTGTCATAATTTTTTCTCAAATGACTCTTTCCTTGGACTGTACCCCAAAGCAATCGATTTGTCCACCTTGGTGGATGTCTAGGCAAGATTAATTTTTGCCTACACGAACCCTGTAATAGTGATCAGAAAAAAACCAAAAAATAATCAATACCGTCCATTTTCCAAGTACTCTCACATAATAAAATAAGTATTTCACCATTGGAAAAAGTAAAAAGAAAGAAATATGAAGAAAATGCATACGTGCAGAAACTTTGATGTTGTAATATCCCAAGCAGAAGCAGCCATGAACTCAATCTGCAACAAATGAGACAAATAAACATGCATGAGCAAAAGAATGCACAACTATTCAGTGGGGGCGAGCTAACAACCATCACAAAAACAAATCTTGGAACCATCAAAATTTTGATCAAACCTCTGTAAATAGTATAATCTAAAAACTAAAACATGGAAATGGACTCATTTAAATTAAAAAAAAACCTCTACCAAAAGGTTCCATCACAAACTAGCAAGTCAGACCAAAAAAAATTATACCTTTCAGATTAAGAGACAGAGGCAGCTATTGTTGTACTTTGTAATGGCGGGTTCAAGAGGTGGCGATGGTGGCCAGTGAATTTGTCAAGGGGTGGTGTCGGCAGAAGGCCAGTGAATCTGCCAACGTTGAGGAGTAGTGGCGGGAGGAGAGGCTTTCCAGCGGTTTATATAGCTAGGGCTTTAAGGGCACTACACAATGCTCTTAATAGGGAGCGCAGTTCCCGTGGAATCCTAATCAGACTCTGCTCGTTCCCGCTTAAACCCTCGGTGAAACTGGCTTAAGCCCGACTACAGAGCCTATCCATATCTATATAGGGATATACCGCCAGTGAACCAAAGCACATTCTAACTCCCTTTGGCACAAAAGAAAGTCTGCTATCAAATCAAAATTGTGGAAAACTTCCGCTTGTGACGGACTTATTAATCATGTACTACTACGATTCTAACTAAAAACGGACAAGGATCCTTTTTCTAATACTAGGAGGCATGGGCCGCGCAACAATTTATCATGGATGCCCAAAAAAAAAATATAGTAGATATATCCTTTGGAAAATAAAAAGTCGACGGTTTTGGTTGTAATAAAGGATGCAATAGGAGAAATAAAAGAACCGACAACCAAAGGAAAGCGTAACGTTATAACAGAAAATAAAAATAAAAAATAGCCTATGCTACCACGGTACATCATTTTAGAGCTATTTGATCTAGTGGCAAAAACGCAAAAGGAAGTTTTACACATTATAGCAATAAATAAACTAAATGCGGAACCGATGATGCCACGGATACATGATTTCAAGGCCATTTGTTCCGAAGATCAAAATAGCTAGTGAAGTACGTGACTGAGGCATGAAGAAAAGAATTTCTCCCTCTCGAAGGCCATGATCAACAACAAAAGTGTTCCAGTTTTGATGAAATCTATTTTTTGTCATTCCAATGTTGTAAATCTTGTTTCCGCTTGTCAAGACTATAGATGGTGTCTTGGATTCATGTAATTTGTAAGTTACATAGCGGGGAATGTTCTGCCAAAAAAAAAAGCTGTAAGAATTAATAACTTATAATTTTAACAAGTATTGAACAAATAGGAAGCGTATATTGAGAAATATTTAAGTATACATGTATATATATACCATGGAGTACTTGAATTTGGAGGAAAAGATTTGATAGAAGGTATCTAATGCCATTAAATTGTGCGCAAAAAAGCGATTGATTGATGATGTGATTAATTTCAAATCTGATTGGTTACCAGCAAGACCTGTAATAGAAAAAAAAACGCGTGAGAATGTGTATATTTTTGAAAGAGAAAGGTGTAGTAGGGGACTAAATAAATTTCCTTCTGAAGTGGATAATTTAGAAGAGATCATTGGAAGGTGTAATGTCCAGCGCGTGTAAACAAGCCTCTGATCAAACCCAAAAGCAAACATGTCATATATTAAAGTCCCTCTATTTCTCAAAAATATCATATCATTCTTGGCAATGTAGTTATCTGAGCAAAAAGTCGCCCATTCTCCTTCAAAATGACGGTTTATGATTTTTAAGTTCCATCGAGCTAAGCCATGCTGAACAACTATAGTCTATCCATGCTGAAAATGGTTGGATTCAAAAATATCATCGGGTATTTCCTAGAGAAGCAAAAAGATAGATTGGATAAACTGGAAAATAAAAGAAAAACAATAAATAAGTAGACAAGCTACTTGGCTTTCAATGTTTGTGCAGAATAGTACATAACACCATTGTTGTCCATAGGAAATTCTATAGCTTTTAGTTGTTTCTAGAAGCAAAATATAAAGATTAAGTATATTAGGTTACGGAGGAGTGGATAAATGGTCCAACAAAAATATTATTTAAAAGGAAAATTCTACCTATTTTTGCAAATGCTGATGAAGAGATGCGGGTGATATTTTGTAACCACTGATGAATTGATTCAAGCGAATATAAACATGGTTCACCCAGCGCTTGAAGGATCATAGGATAAGCTTCAAGGAAGTCATTTTTTGGATAGTATACCATGTTTCCTAAGCCTCTTTGTGCAGCAGTGGCTACATGAATCCTTCTACGATCAAATGTGCAAAGGTAAAATCGTATTTTGGTCTTTAGCTGAACTGATTCCCATTTTTTGAAAGGATTTTTTGGTCGATTCATTTCTATCCTCAGCAGATCAATGGCTAAGAGATAGGTAGATGTTTAACGTAATGTAGAAGGAGACGTACCCTTGTGCTTGGTTGGTTTTTCGGCAACTTGGAGCAAAGGGAAAAAGAAAGGTTTTTCGTCAAGAGTATAAATGGAAGCGTTGTTCCAGAGCATGTATAAAAAGGTGGTGAAATGTTAGGTAAACCAATTAAATGCAAAGGTAAGAGAACCGCTGGAAACAGTAAAGATGAAAGAAGTGAAATATAGGCTTCTTCGAAACACAGCTGTGCATTAAGCAATAGAACTGTTTTGCCTGTAATAAATGGGCTGACAGTATATAGGCTGAGAAATAACTGGTAGCTATCATGGTATCATGCTGAGTTGCTACATATTTGCAGTGGGAAACTAGAAAAATATTAACTGGAAGGTGCGTCAACGTGTAAGAAATAGCCAAAGATTAAAAAATGGTCTCCTTTGCAACAATTAAGACCGAACTGAATATTTTTATGCGTACAGTCTTCTCCCCCGCCAAAGAGAACTTGGCATCATACACAAAAGATAGTGCATATGGGTTAATAGAAAGAATAGTTAAGGGAAACAAAGCCAAGTGCTTGTAAATAAGAGAATAAAGGCTTAGAGATTTCTGGCAAAATGATGTTCTGCAATAAACAAAAGTACAGACACTACTATTTCGCCTGTTGAATGCACGGTCCCAAAACAAAAGAGCAGACATACTTGACTCAGAACAAAAGCATGCATAAAGGCACTCGATTAGCTGGCTGCATTGTTTTAGAAGAAAAGAGTAGACATAGTACGATCAGACAAGTTTTGTTTTTTTTGTGGCGCTTGGTTTATCATGCATTTCTTCAACTTGTGCTTCTTCGAACTGAGAGAATTTTGTATCAAGGCGAACTCTGACTTTTGATGTAGAACCAGCCTCATCTGAATAACAATTAACTCTAAACCATCAGTAAATATACCCAATAAAGATTCGGCATGAGACAAGACGCAACAATAACGAGAAGACCTAGTGTTAAAGCTCGCAGAGTATTGGTAGCGATTTCTATGGAATTAGGCAGGGCTCCCACTTCTCCAGCTTGTTAGAGGGACAATGTGTTGCCATCACTTTCGAAATAGTAGACAATTGTATAGCACTGGTGAGATGCCCCATCTCTACTATTTACTGGCTTTAACTGGACAATGAACATCTTTGACTGAAGATCATCATGAACCTTTTGTAGTGGCAACTCTATATTCTATAGCAAAAGGAAACAGAATAGTAATAAGGTATCTTAATTTCTTATAGCAGTCTTATCTACATTAGATAAGAATAAAAGTTAATTAGTTTGGTAATTCATATAGAGATTAAGAATATTTTGATAGAATTAAAAAGTTGAAAGGTGAGATTAGTTTCCTGGGTGAAGCTTTCTGCTTTTCATCACAGTGGTTGCAGGTGTAAGTAGTAGCAAAATTTGCCAATGTCATGTGATGGCATTTGGTACAAGCCATGTAATAGTATTTCTGGAAGATGTGTTGAAAGGATAACTTTGCTTTTAGCCACAAGAGCTGAGATATTTTTAAAAGACACATTCAAATTTTGAATGCATGAGACTGATGAATAATCTGTATAATACACCAAACAATCAAAGCAAGAGAAAGATATAAAAAGATATAGATAACCTTTTGAGTAGGAACAACATCAATAAGCGAAGTGATTTTTTGCTGCGACTGATAAAACATCTGAGGGCTGCGATTCGAAGTCATTTTATCCTGAACAAGATCAGCTAAGTATTTTTCATGCCTAACAGCCCTACAAAAAAATCAGAAAATAACATATGGGTGTTTAATATAGCGGCGATTAGTTGTAAGATGTAAGAAAAACAAATTGCTGAGGAGAAGATACCAATGTTTGAGCTTGGCATCTCTGATTGGTGGATTAACAAGAATGGCTGCGTCTTTTTTAGTTGACAAAACGATCCCTAGTTTTTTGATATTATTAAGCTCAAGACGAACATAGGCACAAAGCATGAGGAAAAGCTAATAAACATACTTAGCAATAGTAACACTAACCATCATATGTAACAACTTTAAGTCTGCGACATACGACAACAGAAAACTTATCCTTCTACTGAAGGATCGATTTTCCTTCGTTTTCGATGAATTCGTTCCAGAGAGATAGTACAACAGGATTCATTATATGCATAAGGAGAGTAAAAAAAGGAACAATTATTACTGCAATAAAAGCTGATGCTATAACAACAACGGAAATATAATTCATGACAAACAGATTTGTAGAAGAAGACAATGCTTAACTCTTCATTGACAAGCACAAATCTCTGCACTGACGAGTCACCAGAATCCTTATGGACTGGAATGATAGAGGATGCATTAACAACAACGCCAATGACATCTACATCAGGAGGAAAAAATTGTTAATCAGCGTCTCTTGAGATCCATATAAATATAATATAAAGGAGAATGCGCATTCGACTGACCAACAGTTTCAGTTGTAGAGTCTGCATAACGGCAAAGATCTTTATATTCTGTAAAACTGAATCAAAACGGCAACACACCAGAACCATCCTCATTAACTTCTTCAACAACTGTGTCGGTCCCTATAACCCACTGAAGTTTAAGATGATCAATCCGAAACTTTTCAGCAATAGGCCTAACATCTGCATTAGAGATATGATATTTTTTGTATAGCCTCAGCTTTGGACCCATTTTTTCTATGGCATAATTAAAAAGTATCCCCTGAACTTTAGACCCCTACAAAAGAGAGACCAGTGTGAAGGATTTAACAAAAAGATAAGAAAAGTAAATAAGGAAAAGCAGTGAACGGCGTTAGAAACAAAAAAGCAAAAAGTATATAGTATACATTAACTGCTGGAAAGTTTCTATAGTGATTGGCGTTAGTATCATAAGGCTACCTTTGAGTCAGCAAGTATGAATTTTTGGTACTTGGTTGGAGTAGACAACGAAGACCCAACATTCATTTTTTGTTGGACAGTTACTATAGATGTCCATGACTTCATTCCAGGCTTTATATCATCAATAAACAAAACATCACCCATGTTGCATTAAAGAAGAAGTAAAGTTCTATAAAGGTTAAGACTGAAGAAATAACAATAGAAAGTAAATATTAAATGCAGCGAGTGGAATGTAGGCAATGTAAAGATCTTTTGCAGGTCAAGCAACAAGTGTACAAATACCTCAATGCATGTAGTCATTTTCTAGCTAATTCTAGAATTTCCCGGTAAACAACGTTTCGGGTCTTAGCCTCAACGACGGTATCATGAAAAGTTGCCGGCATTATCAAAACCTTAACTGCAGTTGACATTTTAGCGCGAGATAAAGCAACGTATAGCTGGCCATGCGAAAAAACAGGTTCTCACAGATAGATCCCTACACGATCCAATGTTTGACCCTAGGACTTATTGATCGTCATGGCAAAGCAGAGCTTAATTGGGAACTGAATACGCTTAAAAGGAATTCCAATTTTCTCAGCATCAGATGTCTGCAGTGGAATTCTAGGCAAAACAACTTGTTTGCCTCGATGTTCACCCACTGCGATCTCAGCAAAAAGAACATGCTATTTTAAACTTCTGCAAATGAGTCTTGTCCCATTACATAATCCTTCTGTAGGATTTAAGTTCCTTAGAAGAATAATAGGACAGTTTTTTTTCAGAACTAATTTATGGGGAGGCAAACCTTTTGGATTTAAAGAATTCAAGAAGTCTTGGTAGTCCCCTTGATCTCTTTCATTGAGAGTCCTATCAGTGCTCATATAAACATAAGCCTATCCAGGGAAGCGATCAATCATCATTTCATTAATATCATCAACACAGGAGTTCTTTGGCGTAAGAACACATCTGTTAATCATCCTGTATGGATCTAATGAATAAAGGCAGAGATCGGAGAATGCAAAATCTACCAACCTGAGCATCCAAGAATAGGATCATATGCGTATGAGTGTATATATATATGTACACACAAAATACACTTATAAGAGCAGCATGGTTTCAAGGGGAAAAAAGTTTTCTAACCTGTTCAGTGATTCATTTTTGTTACTGAACCGAATTAATAAATGCTGACGTAAAGATATTTTCCCATCAAGATCTTCAGGTTCAAGGCCTTCACCAACTCTAAGAAGGAAATCTGAGTATGGAAGGTCTAGAATGGCTCGCATATTTTCTGATAAAGAAAGTTTTGTCAGAGTATTCCATAGAGAGGAATTTACAAAGCTAGCTTCGATCTGCTGGCCCCTAGATGCACTTGGTATAACAGGTAAAGTCTGACGAAAATCACCACCAAAAACTACTATTTTACCACCAAAAAGAATATCAGAATTCATCACATCTTTCAGCAATAGATCAAATGCTTCCACATTATCTTTTTTAGCCATTGAAGCCTCATCCCAAAAGATTAGCTTGGCTAGTGAAATAAGTTTAGCTACTGAGCTCTGCTTGCTAATTTGGCAGGTTTTGTTCATTGATACATCCAAGGGAATCTTGAATCTCGAATGAGCAGTCTTTCTTCCAGGAAGAATAGAAACAGCAATGCCAGATGATGCAACTGCTATCGCAATATATCCCTGAGATCTAAGCGTTGCAAGACGTGAATGATACAAGAAGGTTTTTCCAGTTCCCCCAGGACCATCAACAAAAAAACTCTTATTCCCAGAAGAATAAACCTCAGCTAGAATAACATCATAAGCACGTTTCTGGCCTTCGTTCAATCTCGAAGATAAGAGTAAGTCTTCTTCCGTGAATGGAATGGTTCTCTCACTCTCTATCTCCTTTGTGAGCTGCTCATCACATACAAGAGAAAAGCCTTCAAGAACAAGATGGTAGTCATTCACATTCTTTACCATCTGTTCTAAGATTCTGTTTATATCCTGGAGAGTGCGGATTCTTATTTGAGCAGAATCATGATCAGTCAAAATGTGAGTTTCTTCTTAAATCCTGGGAAAGCTCACCCTCGAATTTTTCCCAAAGAAGCCTTGGATTGCTGGGGGAGCAATAGATTAAGAGAACCGCAAACAGAGTTCTAAGCGAGGATGGCATTTGAAATGTTGCTGTATCAGTAAGAGCATCCTCTATGTATGTATCAGATTGGAGCAAGCCCATTTCGAAGGCAACTTCTCTATATGATAGGGCAATCTTACCATTGACAGTTAATAGATGCTCAAATGACATTGGAGCATGGACATGAGATAGAAGTAATCGGAGATAATAACGTTCTCCCTCAGTTGGGCTAACAGTTACCAATCTGCCAATCACCGTCCTTCGTTTCCTCCGAGTCCAGGTTTTTGTTTTAGGCTTCCAGACAAAAAACTCAGGGAAGTCACGATAAAGGCAATTGAGGTTTTGAGCTATCTTATCGGTCTTATTCATGTGAAAGAATTGTGTGAGCATTGTCTTGCTAAAATCAGCACGATTCAAAAGATCAGCAAGATCTGAATGCATATGAAACGAAATCATCTGATGGCCTGGAAGATGCACCTGAACAGCGTAAACAGAAGGGGTCATTTCATTCAAAGAAAACCTATATATACACCAAAAGGCTTCTGCAGCTGCGACCCACCTCCCAGACTGGAAGTCATTGATCTCATCAACGTTTTCAGCAGCACCACCACTATTTATACGAAAGCTAACACGGTCGTGCCCTTTGTAGACGTATTTGTATAAATATTTGACTAACTTGACCGTTGAACAAATCTCAACGTTCATATGGCAGTCAAATAGTGCAAGAAGGTAAGGATTGTACGGCACAACCCAACGGTTGTCAAGGGCTTTATTTCGTACTCTTACAACGCGACCATTTTGCCTTCTTCTGTAATGTGGATAGCTATCCTCTGGATGGATAGTGTATTCACTGAAATCCTTGGGATAATGATTTCTGCACGTTCCATTTCTCATGCAAACATTATCTTTGTTCAGATGTCCACAAGGACCATGCATCATGTGTTTGATGACAAGTGAATACAGGTATCTCTGCTGATCAGGATCCGGAATTTCAGCAGAAACAATTTTATCATAAGCTTCAGGATTCAACGGCTTATATTCAGGCTTCAGAATCAGCAGCAAGTGAGCATGAGGTAGACCTCTCTTCTGAAACTTAATAACATGGACAAGCACCTAGACTTCTCCAAAGATCTTTTTCTTTAGTATGTCAGATTTAAGCATTTCGAACTTTGCTCTAAACACTCTAGATACCAAATCAGGCCTATCCTGATCATTTTCTCCATACTTTAGATTTTCCTGAATCTCCTTCCAGTTAGTATTACAAGTCATAGTAATAAAAATATCTGGTCTGCCATATTTTTGAACTAAAGCCATAGCATCTATGTAACGACGTCGCATGTCCCTTGGACCTCCAATAAACGAAGCTGGAAGATACACTCTTCGACCAATCTGACTTCCTTGTCGCTGTCCCCCAGATATACTATCCATAATACCCTGTAAGATTTCTGTCCTGACGTCATTTTGTTTTTTCCTATGGAAGTCAAGCCTAGATGTTTCAATTTTTACATAGACATCAACAGCAAACTGTTGTAAGAGCCTCCTTGCATGTAATAACATGGAACGCTAATTTTCTCTCATCTGGAGCAAGTAACAATAATACTCTCTCGCAGAAACAGTGCGGCGTTCTTTGCTTCCTTTTTCAGAAGCTACATGAAAATGCACGTAAAAAAAAAGCTATTACCTACAGCTCTGTATATAATTCACTGAAAGAACAAACCATAAGGCAAGCATATTAGTTTAGATAAACTTGCCTTCCTGTTCCAAACGAATCAAATCCGAGGCAGGTTCTATCGAAGAAGAATCAATTAGATTGGCATCGTCAGAAGTATCACATTTTCTTTTTCTTGAGTCAGAATTTCTTAGTATCCCATGACGCCAACCACACTCGCCGCGAGTGATAGGGTGTTAATTGTTAGTTATTTTATTGTTAATTTTTCCCTTTATCCTTGTCAAATATTATTTTAATTATTAATATTTACTTATATTTGGTATTGGACTCAATTTCAGGAAGTGGAGTAGAAAACTACACAAAATGAGGGATTTTCTAGAGACAATTGAGACTTCAAATAGTCGGGCCCCATATGGTACTACAAGGAAGCCTTTTTCGGTTGTTGATATGTGGACTTTAGTATTAGGTAGATGACTTGTACGAGAGAGTCCTTGACTAGCAATAGGAAACTAAAGAAGGAGGAATTTCGGCAGAGCTCCAATTCTTTGGCTCTTGGACTCCTTATTCGGCGGGGACCACTGGATAGCATGAAGTCAATAGTCTTTTGGCTTTTAAAAGAGACGGACATACGGAGGCTGGTCATGCTTAGTCTTTAGGATAGTTTTAGTTTTCTTTTCTTTTCTTTTCTTTCCCATTGTGAGGCGCACGCCGACTTTCGACAGTATCATGTTGGGAATTTCCTCAACAATGAAGAACTGAATTCTTATTTTCTAGTCAAGGGGACAATTGACGATTTGGTTCGATAATTACTGTGAGATCGAATCTGTTTTAATTATTTTCTTCTTTTATTGGTATTTATATGTTCCTTGATTTTAATTGCTATGGCCTTGTGTATGATTGATTAGTGTGCAATAATTAATTATTCATATAAGCTATTTTTGCTAAATAGGGGTAATTGAATCCGTAATTGTTCGTTATCTCTACCTCAGTAGCAACTGGCGTAATTGGGTTTACGTCAGGGGAGCATATGATCTAGCTTAAACAAACCCTCGTAGCGTGTTTGTTGGTTAGGATTGGACCTTTCTAATTATTAATGCAATTTAGGAATTAAATCCTACGGTCGTACCTAGGGTTATTTTTGGGTTAGAGAAATAGCTAACGGTCGTACCTTAGTTATCGAGAAATTAAGGAAGGGTTGGTTGTTTATCGCGTGCATGACAACTATAACTAATCTATTACTAAATGTTGGAATTATTTCTGCATCAATGATCAGTGCATGAACCATTTCTGAAGTGTACCCTTGGCTAGAGCTTCTCTTAATTATTTCTTTGAATTAATTACTTCCTGCATTTAATTTGTTTAATTGGCATTTAATCTCAAAACCCCCTATACTTTGAACTCTAGAAGAAACGAATTATCCCCAGTCCTTGTGGATTCGACCCTGCTTATCACTATCTACAGAAATTATATTTTATTTAAGCAGGTATTTATTATTGAACAGGTTTGACACCCTGTCAGCGAGGAAATAGGAGTGGATACTGTAAAGGATCATAGCATGAAAAATAGTGATGTATTTGATGGCTGGTGTTTGAGTGCGAATAAACCTGAATCTGTGGACCTTTTTCAAGTGGTTGGTCCTCAGATTCAGTCTAGATTGCAGTAACCTGGGATGCGATTGGTAGATTATAGACCTTTTGATCTAAGCTAGGATTGGAGTTAAGAACAATCATGTGATTTTCCAGATCCTCAACTTCTCGCAAGCTTTTAAAGAATCTAGTGTAAGAATTAGATTCAAGAATACGCATTAAGAGCTTCATAGTACTTTCACGAAGCCCAGGGGAATTACGAAGCCTTGTAGATAGCTCTTCCTGTTCATCAAAAAAATACACTAGATGCCTGTAGGGTGTTTGTTGGAGGAGATTAAGCTATCCAGTAAATGATAAAACTGACCCTGAACCCGAAAGGTATAAACTCCTTTGGTGTTCTTTGTAAGTTCATGGTCATACTTTGCACCAAAAGTAGTGAAGGCGACATTATTGTTATAAGTACGAATGTGTTTGTGAAACTCAACACTATCTTCAGCTGTACCAGAAAAAAGCCGATAAAGACTGTAAGGCATGACAGGCACAACAACAGAAACGTCACCACCCGCGCAACAGAAATTTGGAGGTTCCAAGTGAAACCTCTTTGCTCCACAATGCTGGCAGTTTGGAGCATTTGGTAACGCAAGAGAATGGTCAGGGACTTTTTCCAAGCGGGAGTACACTGTGCGCCTAGTTTTTCTCTTTCTACCTAGCGTGACAGTTGAGCAAAGGTCATTTAACAAAGGACTAAGGAACCAGCCTTGGCAGTAAAGGCAATCGGTATAAGTAGACAGAGCAATATTAAAAACGTTCACAAACCTTCCTTAAGAGCATGTGTATTAACAACGATCTGTGTATTGTTCTCAACACCAGATGATTCTGCTCTACCTAAGTCAATAACACAGGTACCTTCTTCTATAGGAGGAACAGAAAGAGCTGGCAAAAAAGAAGAATGAATTCGAGATAGGCACAGTGATAAAGAAATAGCACAGAAAAGAGTGGCAGCCTCCAAAAGTAATGAGGATTGGCACTTGGAAAGAGCAAAACGAAGCAAAAAGAACAGGTAAGTATAGTGAACAAACAGGCAATTGCCAAAAGGAGTATACCTTCTGACAGTGAAGACACAGCTGGAAGAACCACGAAGGAAATGGCTCAGCAAACGATGATTGCATATTAAGCTTAGAAGCAAGCTGGGTTGCGGTAGCATCAAGCATGTCAGCTAACACATAGTCACTGATAAGTACATGGTTATTAGGGGCGAGAGATTTCGTGGCAGACGCGGAAACAGCATCCTGCTGGAAGTTTTTTGAGGCATCAAGCATGCGTCTGCTTCGGCGACTCTTATATACCTTTTTTTGTTGAATAGAAGGAGCAGTAGTATGAGAAAGTACGCGGTTATCATGAGCAAAAGAATTAGAGATGGAAACAGACGAATCTGCTTGTTGCGAAGCAGCCAAAGGATCTTTTTGATAATGTACACATTTGTCTATCTGATATGTACCGCGAGTGGCAGTAGCAAAAGCACGTCCATTATTTTTTTTCCTGCGTAGGCATCTCGCCTGCGTTGTAACAAGGCATCTTTTTTTCCTTTGTCCATGTTAGCATAACGCATACGGCGGACAGAGTTGTGGTCCATGGAATTAGGAATCAAGATCTAGCTTGTAATAATTGAATAATACAAACCAGGCTCAGATAAAACGAAGACACAATCAACAGCATATAAGGGTAAGTACAAGAAGCTATGATAGTTCGGGGAACGATATTGTGTAGGCGTGCGCAAGCATTATACCCAAAAAAAATTAAAAAAATGCATATTCACTAAGAAAACAGCAGCTTGGCTAAAGGAACGATTCAAAAAAGAACTCTTAAAGATCATAATAAGCACCATACTTTAGACAATGACACAAACTGGCAGTAACAACAAGAGCCGTAAGAAGTCAAAAGAAGCTACACTACAAAGGAGCAAAGAAGGGGGAAAAGAGATCACAACAACCACTAACGCAAAGTCAAAATAACGGTAAAAGAATAGGTTAAAAAAGTAAAAGAACGAATGCACAGAGACAAGCAGTAGAGCATCATACCCGAGAAAAGAGGATAGCAGGATTAAGAATAATGGATTCTGAATAGACAAATGAAATAGAGCTTCAACACAAAAGCAAGCAAAAGTGGTAATGCTTGCTGGCTAGAACGCTAAAGGGCACAAAAGTATGGAGCGAATACGGGAGAAATAAGAGACTCATCAACAAATTAAACGGGCATATAAGTTAGAGAAACATCCATACAAAGAAATAGAGCAGAGCAACGAAAGCTTTTGTATAAAGGCAAACAAAAAAAAGGGTTGTGCCGACAGAAAGTTAAAAAATAGTAGGTTGCTGAGTTTTTTTCCCCCTACACGGCTATCAATATTGCATGAAAATAGAAACGAACTACTGGCTTTGCATACGCAGGAACACAAGAAAAAACCACTGGACAAACAAGAGACTCATCTACAAACTAAACGGGCATATATGCTAGAGTCTTTGTACAAAGGGGGGAAAAAAAGGTTGTGTGTTGGGAGAAAGGTCAAAAAGGCGTAGCTAAACATATCTTTTTTTTTGGTTACACAGATGGCAATATTGCATGAAAACAGAAACAAATTGACAACGGATACAGCGAAAACGATCTAACAAGGCAGAAGGCCTGAGAAATCCGGCGGAAAAAGGCAGGCCTAGTAGCATTGGAGAGCATCCCAAAGTAAAGTCAACTTAACAAAGAGATGATACTAACAAAGAAATGATATCAGGAAGAGCGCGCTTGATGGGACCTTATAGGGGAAGTTAGTAGTTTGGGACTGAAGTTTTTTTCTATGGAAGAGCAAAAAATAATTAGGTCACTGCATGAATTAGCGAAGTAGCATATAGCAAGACTCTAACGAAAGCAAAAAGACACAAGGAGGGGAAAAAGTATCCCTTGCCTAAAAGCTCACAGCAGCTTATCTGAAAGAACGGGATCAAAAAAAATTCCAGACCAGGAGAGAAATGGTCAAATAAACAACCCAGCTAAGAGCAGCATTACTGCATTTTGAAGTAAATCACATTGCCCAAAGAGTTAGAAGGTGTCAGCAGCAAGGCTTGTGCACAAAAGCGAAACTAAGCGAAAGGCATAGAAAAGATCAAAAGAATGAAGACATGTGAAAATTTCTTTTCTTACGCACGCACCCACGGTGCATGAAAAGAGTAATGAATGGAACTCCTTTTGCCAACAAAATTACCTACGGTGCATGAAAAGAGCAATGCATGGATAGTGGATAGAGGGGAACCACTTTAATAAGGCCCAAAGATGTAGGTTTCGACAAAAGACCAGGTGCAGAGCAGCCCAAAGGAAAATCACACAAAAATGTATTCTTTTTTGTGAGAAAAAGAGACTTCGACGTAAGATTAATTTTTTTCCGAAGGCAAACAAGCAATGTGAATGAGCAGAAAGCCTAAAAAAAGCTATCCTTTTGGATTGTAGTAAATCCATCGCAATAAACGAATCGACATGGCTTATCTTGAGCCATGAATTCAAGATTAATATGCAGAGGATAATATGCTATCTTGAAGGGCCGTAATATTTTCTTTACAGGCCAAAGTAAAGACCTTTGAATACCGATTTAGCATGAGTAAAAAATGCAGGAAATGAATAATAGACGGCCCAATCCAAGCTAAACAAGCACAAATTTTCAGCAGACACGCGAGGAGAGGAAAAGTCAAGTACAAAAAACAGAGCAACATTTCCTAGCTAAGAACAAGGCCTGAGGTAATTTCCTGTAGAACAAGGTATAAGCTTGCTACAGAGAGAAGCACAACTAATTGAATAGTACATAAGCCCTAAGAGCTATTACAAAATACGAGTTCAGAGATTCTCATGAGACAAAAAAAATAGCTCAATAAATAGCTCGACTAAGCTGGGTAGCAGGCAACAGCAGTGTATGATGCGGATACGGGTGTGCAACAACTTCAATCTTGGGTCAAGGATCCTTTGGTCAACATTGGTGGTTCGATGACAAGATCAAGATCCAAGAAGGTGAAGGAAGCTTTACGAGCCTTGATCATTCACCATACAAGCAAGGAGCAAGCTAAGTTTGAAGATTTGATGGACCATGAAGTTACCTTGTTCACTTGTACGTTTGAAGTGAAAGAATGATCTCATAATTGTTAGCTTAGTTGGTAGTTGTCTTAAGACTGCCTAATTTAGTAGTTGTTAGTCGTTGAGTATTTTTATTACTTATTGGGTCTTATCGGGAAGCCTTAAAGAGCTGGCTATTTTATTACTTATTGGGCCTTATCGGGAAGCCTTAAAGAGTTGACTCTTTATACGGACCGAATTCCTATTCCAGGTTTATGTGGGCCGGATTTGCCCTAATTTTAGCCTATAAAAGGCACCTACTATATGAGCGAAAGGGCAGATTATTACAACTAGAAATCGTGAGGAATTTTCCTTCAAGTTCTTAATCGAACTTACTCTTGAATTCTTGAGTTTATAGCTTAGGATTCAAATCAGACTTTATCGATTAGTTTGTTCCCTAATCGTGGTGTCGCTTCATCCATCCTTATTTGCTTAAGGTTGCTGATTACGTTTGTGTGTCAGAGGTCTTGAGTTCATGAGAACAATCGAGTTCAATTTCTGTTGGGAGAAAAGATCCAACTCTGATAATTATAAGGTTGGGAAGTTCTAGGAGGGTCTTCCCCTAGGGTTGCTCATCAGTGTATCTAGCGCACGCCTCTGTTCTGATCACATCAGTAGAACGGTTAATATAGCACAAGAGCCTTGCGCGTTTAATTTGACGAGACACACGCCGGTACAACGCAAAATTCTGTAAGAAATGAAGGAACAACCATCAAAATAAGCGACAAGCAATATAGAGGAACAACCATCAAAATAAAGTATGCACACACAACAAAAGAGCAGAACACAACCTCATTATCAGTAGATGCATATATGTGGACCGCACTAATACCAATTAGCTTCTCAGCTTCAGCGCCCAGCACAATAACATTCATATACCCGGTATCATCGTGAACAGTAAGCCTAATCCATGCTCTGCTTTTAAAAAAAAACCACCATGAAAAACTAAAATAAGGAACACAGGGATCCTACAACAACTAATAAAAAACAAAACACACCTAGGGAAAGCATATATTCCCTGACCACAAGAAAGACATAAAACTCCAAGCGTTGTAGCGTAATCATATGGTTCATAACAATGGGGACAAGCCATATGCCAAAAGCGAGCAGAGGGCCAAGCAACCTCAACATGGCCCTTGATCCATGCATTTCGCCAATCCTGGTATCGAAACCAGTAAAAACGAAGAAAGCGAAAAATACGACAAAGAAAAGGCATGACAACGAGAAACAGTAAAAACACTAACGAAGGGGTCACAAGACAGGACATCGGCAATGGTAGTAACAGTGAGATCACGAATAGGGGGGAGCAAGACAGTAGGGTCCAAGTAGGCGTGCTCGTCAAAAACCAAACGAACTAGCTCAGAAATGTTATCAATGCACCTAAACATAAAAACAAAGCGAGAGGGTATACATCAAGGGGAAAGACCTATCGTATACAGCATGGGAGCAAACAAAAGAGGCAACACTTACCAAGCATCAAGCAATCGTGCCTCCAAAACATCAGGAGAAACAAGAGCAATAGACAAGGGATGAACAGACAAAGATAAACCTAAGCGAAAAAAAAACAAAGCAAATCAGATACGTACCCAAGAGTAAGGACCAGTAGATCCGTTAAAAAAAGAGGCTAAAAAAGATAAAAAAAAACAAAACCAACAAAGAGAGGAAAAATCATACATTTTTTAGTAGTCACCCTAACCCTGATAGCAATGATAACAGGCATAGCACGCATTAATTCTCCAATAGCTCGGCCCTCAATAGATTCGTAGTCACCAAATAGAGTCATGATGATGGGACGCTTCCTACATCAGTTACACAAATAAAAGAACAAGATCATAAGAGCAACAAAACAAAAAGCAAGACAAAAAAAAAGGTAAACAGAGCAACACGATTACCCTGGTCAACTATAATAATATCTCTTTCGCGGCGAAGGATCCCTTCTACATAAACGTCTCGTGTAGGCAAAGAATTAACAACCACCCCTATGACATCTGGGTCCATGGAAGACAAAAAAAAGTGAAAGAATCGAAAACAAACACTGAAGTAAAAAGAGAAAAAAAAAAAGGAAGAGAGAACCTACTTATGAGGTTATCAGTGTCAGCAACAAAGAGAAAAGAATCTTAAGATCGAAGGCCAAAATAAAATGGCAGAACATGAAGCCCAACATCAGTAGCCTCTCTAACAGAAGTATTAGAATTAATCACCCAGTAAAAGGGATAAAGACAAGCTGGGAACAGCTCGGGAATCCGACGGACCTCAGCATTCGATATATAATACTTCCTAAATGGAAGAAGAAGCCCATCCACACAAGGAATGTTGTCATTATACACAATGGCAGACACTTTAATACCCTATTTGAAAAATTAAATTAGACAACGCAGCAAGCAAAGAACGACAACATCAAATAAGCATGAACCAGAACACTAATCAAAGGAACAAGTCCAAGAGCAAACCTGCGAATCGCCAAGTTGAAATAAACGGAACGACTTCGAAATCGATCCATGGCTAGCAACCTTTACACGATCAGCCTCAACAACGTGAACCAAGGTCATCCAACCATGTGTAGATTCAGAGACATTTGATATGCGAACAAGCTTAGGCGCAGCAGCAACGACTGAAGCAACAGTAGTAGTAACTCGAAATATTAGATATAAAGGTAAATATATAGGACAAGCATACCCGCCCTAATAATAATAGACTAAAAACATTATGTAATAATCACAAAAAAGTTCGAGGAAAAGACGGCAAAGCCAACGCAGTCAACATAAAAGCAAACGAGACTGATAGCCGGTAGATGGCAAAAATGAATAAAACATAAAGACCTGAAGATCCGTCAAAAGGCTCAGATGGAATAGCGTCAAGCTCGGGCTCAAAACTAACAACGGAAGCAGCAGCAGCCATTCTTGCAAAAAAAAGAGGCACAGACTGAACTGTTAGGAAAAGGAAATGCATAAACAGACCGGTGCAAAAGAGAAGTAAAAGACAGCTCAAACGAAAAGGAGATTTTAAAAAACGAAGGGGGAAAAGATAGTACCTCCACGCGGATCTGGAAGACGAACGCACAAGGCTATCTTGAAAAACAACAAAATAACGTAAAACATAAAAGGACAAAGGCACAGGAGAAAAGTCCGACAAAAAAACAACCTCCGCAAGAAGGCAAAAAGCTGGGAGAGGAAGAGCAAAAAACTGAATAGGAACAAAAGAAAAGAAGAAAATTCCGACCGAAAACATCTATTCCAGCATGCAAGCGAAAATAAAAGAAGAAGGGAAAAGGCACAGAAGAAAATTCCGTCAAAGAACAACCTCCGCAAGAAGGCAAACAGCTGGGGGAGGAACCCTAGAAAAATAGCACAATCACAAAGAGGAAGAGCAAAAAAAAGCTGAACAAGAACAAAAAAAAAAGAAGAAAATTCCGACGGAAGAAAACCTAATAGGTAGGCGAAAAGGAAACGTACCTCCAATTGTTGTTGGGTAGAAGAGAAGAAATCTGAGGTGAAGGATAGAGGCCATAGATCCAAAGGTTAAAATCCATTGTGTAATACACCCTATTCCAATTAAGAAAGACTCTCACCACACCCATTCATAACCAAAGCAGACGAAGGAGGAAAAATGGAAAAGCATGTGCCGGCATTGATGAGACGAGATGAAAAGAGGTGAAAGGGAAGATAACGAAATTTTCCATTGTGAGATGAGAAGATAAGATGAGAAAAACCGAGACGAAATAGGATGGCGAGCACGTGAGGACGACGAAACTTCTGCTGTTAGTCTTATACGTTGAGCACGTGAAGACGACGAAAAAGCTTGTGAACAGTAACCTTCCTTCGACTGTTAGTCTTATACTCCCTCCGTCCCATTGAAAGTGTCATGCTTTCCTTTTTGGTCTGTCCCAAAATTAATGTCACTTACTATAATTGGCAATAAAACTTTGCCTCATTTCCATCTCATGCCCTTAAATATACCAGATTCCTTTTAAGTTTTTGATGGGTCCCATAAAACTACAAGAGTTGCTCTAATATGCGTGAGTCTCACTGCAAATGCAAACAATGGCCGTGCAAGCTACTTTCTCAAAAAAATGGCTGGACACATTTGTAAAGTATGGGTCCCACACATCTTGTCATCCTTGCTTTTTCTTTCTACCACTCAATGGAGTAATGCACGGAAGGGGCAGCGCTGGAACTTAGACCAAAGTGCGACACTGTTGAAAAGAAGCTCAAGACCCGAAGTGCGACATTCATTTCAGGACGGAGGGAGTATGTTGATAATGGATTTTGCCAACTGCCCAATAATTCTCAAATATTAATTACATGGTACGGCTGCGACAGGTCATTGCCCTTTTCGTTGATGCTTCGAGCCAAGTCTGACAGGAACCAATAATCGAGTAGGAACATGAGCCATGAAAACGTTAATTTTTTCTGTTATTCATTTATAACCCATACCAAAACTCGGCAGTACTGGATCCAAAGTGGGGCAACTTAATTATTATTGTTATCATTAATCTTTTCTCTCATAGCTTTTCTATACTATTTTGCAAATGATTTGTCTCATAGCCTCTCTCATGCAAATGATTTCAGTTGTACAAGAGCAGAACAATGGAGTACAAAATATAGAAATACAATATTTTGGCCAAATCCCTAGTCATTAAGCAGGTAAGCAGGCATTTATATGGAGTACAAGAGCAGAACAGTGGCGAACCGAAGGCATGCACGCAACCTGTACATGGGTGGTTCTAAGCTTCCTATGTGTTGACCTACTTGATAAGTTATTTAGATCACTCAAATGGTTAATAAAATTGGACATTGGAGAATTTATACACACACACATATATATATAGTTCCTTCCAAATCTAACTATACTTGTACATGACATCAAGTAAACATAAAACGGTGGAAATATGAGAACTTTCATCACAACGGAAAATGTGGTCTCTCACTCCACTAGAAATAACACCACAAAAATAAAAAAGAAAGCATATGAATACAAAGCCATTAACAAAGATACGGAGTGGCAATAGCATGTAGAGGATGTTTTCTGTGAACTGTGATACCAGATGCTTCAGTCATGTCCAAATCCTCTGGCTTCATTCCATCAGGCAATGCAAAATTAAATTTGTTGACCAATTTTGCCAATGCAAGTTCATTTACGGATATGGCAAAGTTGATACCCGGGCAAACCCTTCGTCCGGAACCAAAAGGAATTAACTCAAAGTTAAAACCTCGAAAATCTATATTGGAATTCAGAAACCTCTCAGGTTGAAATTCCTCAGGGTTCTCCCACAACATGGGGTCTCTTGCAATTGCACTAGCATTCACCAACACAAGTGTGCCTGCTGCTATATCACACCCCATTATTTTGATGTCTCGAGTTGATTCTCGAGGAACCAGTAATGGAACAGGAACATGAAATCGTAGAGTTTCTTTAATCACCGCTTTTAAGTATCTCATCTTCTCCAAATCATCTCGAGTTATTTCTGGTTTTCCCTGGGTCACTTCTCTTACCTCAGCCTGCAATTTCTGTAAGGTTATAGGTTTCTTTAGAAGTTCAGACATTGCCCATTCCATAACTGTTTGTGTTGTATCAGTTCCACCGGCAAAAACGTCCTGCATGATGGAATGAAAGAAAGTGTTGCTTTAGAACATGCATAGATGCATTTTTTTTAATCTAAATTTCCAATTTCAAAAAATTGGCACGTTTGCATCCAAGCAATAAATTTGTGTCATACCTTCCCAAAGAAAAAGAAAAATGAAGACAAATTAATAATATTCATACTATCGCAATAAGCGTTTCATTACCACATTCTAGACGAAACACTGTGTTGCTTTTCCCTTTAAAATGTTGATTATTATTCCTCTATTTTCCCCCAAAATCCACAGTTCTGGTATGCAATCCAATCTTAGAAACTCAATCGTGAAGTGCAAACGCTGAAGATTTATGTAGTAGAGTTAAACATATCAAAAGTTTAAGAATTAACTTTTTTTACACTAACTGTATAGTGATTCTTTTTTACACTAGCAGTTTTGAATATATATTCTATATATATATGATTTGAATTTCAAATTTGAATTTATGATATATGATATAATCTAAACATGTTAGGGTAAACAAATTATAGAATGATATTCTATACAAATGTTATCCAAATATTAATACATGTTATACATTTATATCATCAGAAGTTTAATGTATGTCAAGTTTTTGCATCACTGGACAGATAACAAATCCTTGAACCTTATCGTTTTGGAAACATTAAATGGTTTGAAGTTTAAGTGCATGAAGTTCGGTTAACCCAAGCAAATACAGTGGTGTTAGATTTTTTTTTTTTTTGAAAAATTTTTACAAGAGAAGGTAGTCAAATATAAGGGACAAAAAATGAGTGTGATTACATACATTCATATGGTAATTTTGATGTAAATTAAATAGATTAAGGAGTGTATATAATTCAGAGGTATGTGGTAATTTTAGAATTTTTATAGTGAATCAACCCTTTTTTGTATGTTTATTTAATATCCTTACCTCTCGTCTGGTCCACAGTAATGTCCAAAATAAAATGGTCATTTACCCAAAATGGCAGAATTAAATATTAGTATCATTCTAGTGTATGACACATAAGTCATAATGGAATTTTGATTCATTTTTGAATATTCACTATGATCAATATTTAGATGTCAGAATAGAATACAACTAATACATATTTGACTTAATTATCCTATATATGCTTATGACTTTTATTTTATTTGCTCTCCTATTTTAATTTTTTGTTTACATGGAATTTTTATTATGTAAAACATAAATTATATGAACCAAAGGAATATCATATAATTTTTATTTTTATTATGTTATCATTTTTTATATGTAATTCAAAAATATTCCAAACAACTATTCAAAAGTCAAAGAATAAAGTATCTCAAAACATTTGTTTACTTGTAAAAAGAAAATTTTATTTAAAGTATAAGAAAAATTTTATACATTCAATTATTAATTAGGCTCACAAATGTCTTAAGATAGATTTATAAGGATAAACTTGACATTCTGCTATATTGGGTTTTTTAAGATGAAGTTGGAAAGAACTTTTCTTAAAGTTTTCTTAGAAATAGAATTCTAGGAAAAAGTTGGAATAAACATTTCAAGAAGAATAGACTTTCCATTTAAATGATCTATGTCAAACCAATGAAATAGATAAGTTATAAAAGCCTTTTCTTTCGAGACTATTCCTACATGCCAAACATAGTTTTAGGGTACAGAATGAAATCGATGTTTTCAAAATATGATTAGACTGAACTCGTTTGGTTGACTGATTGAACGAAGAATCAACTTAGAATAATAAATATTTATCATTCAAAATGATCTATAGCAATTTAGGTTGACTATGGAAAGAGTATTCCGTTTAAATGATCTATACCAAACTTAGAATGGAATGACTAAGTTATAAAGTTTTTTTTAGGCTATTCCTGCATACCAAACATATGGTTAAGGTACGGAATGAAATTGATGTTTTCAAAATATGACTAGACTGAACTAGTTAGGTTGACTGATTGAACCAAGAATCGGGTCTGTCACCAGATTTTAGGTTGAAGTAAGAAAAAATAAACAATGAGTCAAACTCAGACATAAACCGATCAAATTGGACAAAACTGATAAAACTCCAACAGTTGAACAGGCTAGCCACTAGAAATTTTTTCGCTTTATATATTTTGTATCATTCAAAATTTCTAATTATAGACTAAATATAAAAAATGGACTTTTAATTGAACTAGTGCTCTCCCTGGGTTAGCTCTTCTAGTAGCAAGCGTCTCTTCAGAGGGATTAGTCGGGTCGAAGGTCCGGATACCCTTTGTGTCTGAAAACAAAAATTTGAACTAGTGGTTGAACCATGAAGGCATGAACCAAAAGATCATTTGGTTCATTCAACCATCCGAGTTTAATAATATTGAGTTCAGTAAACCTTAAAAACCAAATAGATTTTGATCTTGCACATCGGAGTAAAGGAGGAGGATGCCATTTAATAAGTTGTCACGTCCAAGTCATCTAAACTAAAAAACATTTGTATGATACTACCAAACAAAATCTAAACCTTCCAGCCTAGTGCAAGTCACTGCCTTCAAAACTAGTACTAGATGATTTATTACCAATAAACAAAATTCTTTTCAGAGTTGAAACTAATTATAACTTCTCATAGTGCGATGCAATTAAAGAGATGGAGAGAGATCTAATTTACCAGGATGATAGCTTTCATATCATCACGGCCAAGAGCGAAGCCGATGGAGTTTGTCGTATTAATCTCGATCAGAATGTCCACAAAGTCTAGGTATCTTGCCACAACGGAATGGTCATTTTCAGCCTCACCTTTCCTCTTATTTATGTGCTCTTCTATTACACCGTCAAGAAATTCATCAGTCAGTTTAACAAATTTCTCCACTTTCAAGTCCAAACCGTTGAAACGATTAACCCATGCAAGCCAAGGAATGTAGTCTCCTACATCAAAAACACCCATTAACTCAACAAAAACCCTCAAATTTTCCATAATTTTCCTCCCTTTTTCTTCCTCACAATACTTCCTACCCAGGGCAACCCTACAAATTATATCATTTGTGAGAGTTACAAATATTTCGGTTAAGTTTACAGGTGAAGAAGAACACATCTGGCCGATCTTTTCGATCATGAGTGAAGTCTCTTCTTCTCTAACATGCTGATATGACTGAACCCTTTTGTTACTCAAAAGATGCAGCACACAAATGCTTTTGGCTTGTCTCCAATACTCACCGTACGGTGTAAATGCTACGTCCCTACTTCCGTAGAATAGTCTATTTATAACGCTCGATTTAGGCCTGTTTGAAAAAACCAGATCATGGGTTTTCATGATCTGGCTAGCTGCATCAGAGGAAGAGGCAACCAGCGCTGGCTTGCTTCCAAAATGAAGTAGCATGAGTGGGCCATATTTTCTTGACAATGATTGGAGGGATCTGTGTGGAAACAAGCCAAGCTGGTGAATATTTCCAATAATTGGGAGCTTTGGTGGAGATGGTGGTAGCCTTTTTTGGGGTTTAGAAGCGGCATCGAACCATTTCAAAAGGGCTAGAAGGAATACAACTGAGGAAACTGAGAAACATACAAGATCAAAAGAGAACGCCATGAGTCATATGATCTTGTGTTTGCCTATTAATGGGCTACTCTTCTTATCTAATGACAACATCAGGACCACCGATGAATATTTAATTATTAAATACAAGGGATGATTTAAGCCCGCACGTTACATAGGACAAAACTATATCGTAGGACAAATTGATTGGTCTCTGATCTATCTTTTGGAGCTATGGTATTCGAATCATGGAGAAAACTCCAGTATGACTCATGAGAGAATAACCATTCACATTTTGCAAAATTTTTTACCCCAAGAAAGAGGAAAAGACATTTAGCATAGCATAACTTTTCAAACGTCAAACATCTTTCGTCCATAGCCCACAGCTGGCAGTTGATTCTCCCTGTTGCCACGTACGTCTTGTCAAATTATGTTACAAAATTTCAACGGTTAGGTCCAAAAACAGGTAACTCCGTCTAGGTTGCCCAATCAATTATGGCCATCATTTTGGGTCTTTGACGAAAATTTGACATGCAATTTTCATAATCTTAAGTTTGAAAAAAAAAAAAAAAAAAAAAGTTTGAACTAATGTTTAATAGTACAAATGCACCATATGCTTGTGACTTGTGACTTCTGAGTTTGAATTTTCTTTCGGAATTTTGAGGAACTAATATTTGGAAGCTTTATTAATTAACTTTTTCTACCATGGCACGATATTCTTCAACTCTAAAAATATTCGAATATAAAATGTTACCTCATGAAATGTTTTACCAGGAGCTGATTAAGATGTAATTAGTTTATGCTCATACTGGCTTCTGTAGGTGAGTGTGATGGGATCATTAAAGATCTAACCACGTGATTTGAAGGTTATGAGTTTTATCTATAGTAAATTTGGCAATTGTTAGGCCTTTTAAAACTAATGATTAGTCTAACTCGTTGGATGATCAAAAGATTTTGCTTTGACTTTGTTTTATGGGATAATAACTGAAACCTCCCACAAGGTTTCTCTTAATATCATTTAACACCTCTAAAGTTTTGCAAAGAAATTTGAAAAATAGAAAAGATATTTGCAAAGAAATATATTAGCATAAGTTAACTCTATATGCTCAAAACTAATTTCTTATGAACCTTATATTTTCTTCCAACTTATTCTCAATTCGTACCCAAACCTTTAAATTGTATTGATCATTATAAAAATCAATTCAAAATAATCAAAGAAATCATATCCTACTCTATCACAATCACAAAATGTAAAAGACAAATAAAATTCAATTTACTACAACTTATAAATAAAAAATTGTATAGTCATCTAAAAAAAAGAATAAGAGAGAATGTTGGAGAAAGAAGAAATAGAAGAAAGTGAATTTTGTTTCATTTTTTAAATTTTTTTGAACTCCATTTATTTGATATGTGAATTATGTATTGCCTTTTTGCAATTATTAGGGGAGATAGGTGATATTTTTAAAATCTCAAGGGTGCCAAGTGATATTTGGAGAAACCTCAAGGGAGATTTCTGATATTATCCCTTGTTGTATTTGTTATACAATAAAATTTCTGCCCCAAAAACCTATACGTAGCATTTGAAGCTATGCTATGATGGAATTGTCCCTTGGCCACTCTCTCTGCACTCTTAATATTGGCCCTCTAATATCATAGAGTAATCAAATCATCAAACCATTCACATTTTGCATAATAGTCCCCAAGAATCAGGAAAAAATCAGGTATTTGATCCATATCCAAAATTTATTAATTAGTTTATCCAATGTGTTTGTCTAAATAAATTTAGATAAGATTAAAGTGACAGAACCACTCAAATAATAAAGAGATCAACTAAAAAACATCATCATTTTTAACAGATTACACATTTTATAATTTTGCTAGCCAAATACATTAACCAAATTCTTCAAGAAAGGAAGTTAAATAAACAGCAAACAATGATAGCAAGAGGCCCAATATTTTGGTGAGTAAAAATAGCATACCATATAGATGTAACTAATTAAATATTATAAAAAAAAACCCTACAATTTTAAAACTTATGCTAAACTCAAATATGCGGGTACAAGATCGGATATCTATGGATATTCAAAAATAAAACACGTATCCGTAGAGCTTTGCATGGACTTTAGCTTCACAAGTTTCATAGAGCGTGCCAACGCCATATCGAAAGTAATCTTCTGGAAAATTTTTTTAAGATAATTTTTACCTCAAACTCCTGTACACATCACCAAATACAAAGTATACACATTATTTTACCAAAATCAACAGAAAATATTCACAAATAGAATACACAATTAGATCTCTATCATGTGTAAAATAAGCTATCTTTTGATTTTGTTCCAAATGTCTAGCAGCCAAATGGGTACCACGGATAAAAAGCTTCAGGATCACTTCGTAATTTGATGTGTCTATACGTAAATGATAAATATCATAATTTAATTATAGGATCACTTTTTAATTTGATGTGTCTATCATGTGAAGAAACTTTGTTTAACCTAAACGGTTCAAATTGCAGAAATAGACACTCTACGTAAACTGTTGCATATGCATGAGTCACATGACTAATGTCTTTGTGATCACCATTCCTTTTTCCAGAAGCCTGTTGGGGAAATTGGGTATTTTCCCACTCAAAATTACAACTAGTGATTAAACCGATTCAGTAATTCCCAGGAAAGATCGTCAAAACAATCTCCTTAGACAGAATTACCATTCCAAGTAAATTCTCAGGAAAGGCTGGAGGGGTCACAAGCGGTCCCACTTAAAACCCAGTCTCCTAGACAGAACTTACGTGTACGGTGTATTATCACAACTATACCCGTGTATACATAAATAATACGTACACACGAATAAGAAAAATACACCCAAATGAACCGTATAAAACACTACAAATATACCCGACAAATATAGACAAATATATTGAATACCATACTACAATAGAAAAGAAACTAATAAATAATGCGGAACAAATAAAAGAGATAAGGAAAGAACGCACCCGAAAAATTGATAACGGAGTTCGGCCAATTTTGCCTACTCTCCGAGCACCACTCAAGCGACCTGCTTTTATAATTTAGGAGAGGAGAAAGAATACAAAGAATTACAAAATCCTTATGGGTAATTCTTTGTTGTTCTTGGTACATTTTAATTGGAAAGACTTGAGAGCTATTTATAGTTCTCAAGCTAAGCTTCTTCCAATAACCCAACCGATGTGGGATTAAATTGTGCCAAAGAGAAGTCAACAATGTTGGCTTCCAAATTCAAGAATTGAGGCAGCCAACATTTGTTGAAACTCAACAAATCTCCACCTTGGCATAATTTCTAATCCCACCAAAAATACAAATCTTTTCACCCAAAATAACAAACGGTCCTTGTGGCACTTCCAAATTTGCGCGCTCAGGCGCCAACTCAAATATGCAGGATATTGACCAAGTTTAAACAATGTTCAAACTTGGACCTTGTAACCACCTTGGTCAGCATATCTGCAGGATTCTCCGTAGTCCGAATCTTCTGGAGAAAAATCTCCTCTTCTTCGAGAATTTCCCGCACAAAGTGATAGCGAACATCAATATGCTTCGTTCTTGCATGAAAGACCTGGTTCTTTGCTAAGTGAATAGCACTCTGACTGTCACAAAACACGTCAATGTGTTTTTGACCAACTCCCAAGTCTTCAAGCAATCCTTGAAGCCAAATTGCCTCCTTCACAGCTTCTGTAATCGCCATATACTCTGCCTCCGTTGTAGACAAAGCCACCGTTGACTGCAAAGTAGACTTCCAACTAACTGGCGCCTTGGCAAATGTGAACAAGTAGCCAGTTGTAGAACGTCGCTTATCCAAATCACCTGCATAGTCAGAATCACAATATCCAACTACACATTGACCAAGTGATTTATCCTGCTCAAATACTAATCCAACATCTACGGTATTTTGGATATACCGTAGAATCCATTTCACAGCTTGCCAATGACCCTTGCCTGGATCATGCATAAACCTGCTTACCACACTAACTGCCTGTGAAATGTCGGGTCTCGTACACACCATTGCATACATCAAGCTACCAACTGCATTAGCATACGGGACTTTCGCCATATATGCTCGCTCTTCATCCGTCTTTGGAGATAATAGGCTATTAAGTTTCAAATGAGGAGCAAGCGGAGTACTTACAGGTTTTGAATTTTCATTCATGCCAAAACGTTGTAGTACTTTCTTCAAATACTGCTTTTGTGTCAGACAAAGCTTGTCTCTCGTTCTATCCCTACTTATCTCCATGCCGAGAATCTTCTTGGCTTCTCCCAAATCCTTCATCTCGAACTCTTTACTCAACTGAGCCTTCAATTTATCAATTTCAACTTGGCTCTTTGATGCTATCAGCATATCATCAACGTACAAGAGTAAGTAGATGTAGGAATCATCTCGTAGCTTGCTCAAATACACACAGTGATCGTATTTGCTTCTTGTGTACTTCTGACCCATCATGAACTGGTCAAATCGTTTGTACCATTGTCTCGGTGATTGTTTCAATCCGTACAACGATTTGCTCAGCTTACAAACCCAATTTTCTTTACCAGCAACTTTGAATCCATCTGGCTGAGTCATATAGATTTCCTCCTTCAAGTCACCGTGAAGGAACGCGGTCTTCACATCAAGTTGAGCTAGCTCCAAATTCAACTGCGCTACCAAGGCCAACAAAATTCTAATAGAGGAATGTTTAACAACTGGAGAAAATACCTCATTATAATCAACTCCCTCCTTCTGAGCGTAGCCCTTAGCCACCAATCTTGCCTTGTAGCGAACATCAATCTTGTCAGGAAATCCTTCTTTCTTTGCAAATATCCATTTACATCCAATTGCCTTCTTGCCCTTCGGTAGTTGTGTCAACTTCCACGTATTGTTCTTCTGAAGAGATTGCATCTCTTCTTCCATAGCATCTTTCCATCTACCATCTTCTGTACTTCGAACTGCTTCAGAAAATGTGGATGGAACATCATCAACAACTGGAAGTGCATAGGCCACCATGTCAACAAAACGAGCAGGTTTATGAATTTCTCGTCTTGCCCTATTGACGGCAATTGACTCTTGCTGCTGTTGAGGTTCTTGGGTTGAAACCTCTTCCTCATCTGACTCTTCTTCTGTCATGGGAGAGTCACTGAAGGTGCTGTTTGTTGGGCTCACCATTATCTGCTCAAACTCCACCTGCTTCGGCGTACACTCCACCTGTTGAGGAGTACCACTGGTTCCATCTTGTGTTACCTTATTCAACATGACAGATTCATCAAAGGTAACATCCCTACTGATAATGGTCTTCTTTGCTTCTAGACACCACAAACGGTATCCCTTAACTCCTGCACTAAAGCCCATAAAGAGAGCCTTCTTTGCACGTGGATCCAATTTTGATTCATTTACATGATAATATGCAGTAGAACCAAAAATACGCAAAGAATCATAATCTGTTGCAGGTTTTCCAGACCATACCTCTAATGGAGTCTTGCCACCGATTGCAGATGATGGCAAGCGATTGACAAGATGTTGAGCGTATGTCACAGTCTCAGCCCAAAACTTTCTGCCTAACCCAGCATTAGACAGCATGCAACGTACTTTCTCCACTAGTGTCTTGTTCATACGTTCTGACACCCCATTCTGCTGCGGTGTTTTTCTAACTGTGAAGTGTCGAACTATGCCACATTCTTGGCATATCTTCTGGAAGGGATCACTCTTATATTCTCCACCGTTGTCTGTTCGGAGGATCTTGATCTTTCTTCCCGTCTGGTTTTCAACCTGAACTTTCCATTTAAGGAAAATCTCTAGCACCTCATCCTTACTCTTCATAGTAAACACCCACAACCTCTTCTGGAAAAAATATCAATAGTGACAAAATAATACCTGCCATTATGGGATGGAGTCTGGCATGGTCCCCACACATCTGATGCACATAATCCCAAAAACCCACTTGTGATTCATGAGATACCATGCCAAATTTCACTTTTCTTTGTTTTCCCTAGAACGCATACGCTCACCAAATCTATTTGCAAACTTTCTAACTTCAATAATTCTGTTGGCAAGATTTGGCAAGGATTTCAACCCGCATTGTCGCCAATCGCATGTGCCACAACTTTGTTTCTTCCGCATCTTCTGCTTACTGGAAGAGTTGCTGCTGCTGCGTCCCAACAACGGTTACTACCTTGGTTAAACAGATTATTCTTTCTCACACCTTTAACAATCACCAAGAAGTGCTCCCGAAGTTACTTTAAGAATTTCCATCTCGCATCTACACTTCCAAGCTTTTGACGTCCAAGAGTCCCAAGAGATGAGATTCCTTTTCAAATTCGCACGTTACCGAACATCTTTCAGGATTCTGGTGGATCCATCATGATTACGCCTTGATTTAACCGTATCCCAACTGATTTACATGAATGTTCATTTCCCATGTACAGCAACTCCACCTTCAAATCGGTTTTCCAAATTCAAAGAACCCAACTCCCGCATGGGAGTCATATGTTAGCTACAAGCTGAATCCAAAATTCCATCATCTGATGATGTGTAAAGGTGAACAGCCAAAGAGAATCTGATTCCGCATCACGTTTGCATTCTGCAATATTTACGTCTTGCGGAGCTTTCCCTTTTTTCTTCAACTTTGACAGTCTTTCTTCCGAAGTGCCCTTTCTCACGACAAAAGCACACTCATCTTTGCAACTCTGCTTTCGATTTGACCTATCCTCTATCTCCCCTGTGATTGCTTTGTTGATACGACCTCAGCCACTAACCTCATCTGCTGCAGGCTACTTTCTTTTTCATTATCCTGCTTTTCTCAATTCACGACTATACAAAGCAGTAAATACAGCAATCTATAAGACACATTTTACCTTCCCATGAAGAACTTAGTTCCCAAATGTTTCAAACGTTCATCAGGAAGGGATGATAACAACACAAAGCCAAATTCTTCATCTTCAAAAATTACATCTAAGTTAAAACAGTTCTGCTACTAATGATTAAACATAGTGATGTGTTCATTCATAGTAGACCCTGTTGGTAATGCGCGAAACTGGAAACAATCTTCTCAATTAGAGTTTATTCGACCACTCTTCTTCAGAAATTACCCCGTCCCAATGCCCTTCCACCCAATTTCCTGCAGAAAGTTCTCGTTTCTTGAAAGTATATTTTTGCTCTTTGACAAACACGTCGAATAGTTCCGCATGCCAACCGATTTATGGTACTCCACTCCTTCTCTTCTATGTCATCTGGTTTCTTTTCTTCAATGGCAATGTCAAGACCCTGTTGGAAAAGGGAGTCCATGACTTCGCCTTGCCATATGCCGAAATGGCCAGTACCGTCAAATGTCTCCACTGCCACCTTTAAACTTGACATTGGAATTCTCGACCATGTGGACGAGGAAGCCGATGCCCCAGATACAATTCTTGACGTGGAATTGTCAGATGCCATTACAGACTCAAATGATAGTATTCAATATAACAAACTACAGACAAGCCAAAGGACGAACCTTCGGCTCTGATACCACTTGTTGGGGAAATCGGGTAATTTCCCACTCAAAAATACAACTAGTGATTAAACCGATTCAGTAATTCCCAGGAAAGATCGTCGAAACAATTTCCTTAGACAGAATTACCATTCCAAGTAAATTCCCAGGAAAGGCTGGAGGGGTCACAAGCGGTCCCACTTAAAACCCAGTCTCCTAGACAGAACTTACGTGCACGGTGTATTATCACAATATACCCGTGTATACATAAATAATACGTACACACGAATAAGAAAAATACACCCAAATGAACCGTATAATATACTACAAATATACCCGACAAATATAGACAAATATATTGAATACTATACTACAATAGAAAAGAAACTAATAAATAAATGCGGAACAAATAAAAGAGATAAGGAAAGAACGCACCCGAAAATTGATAACGGAGTTCGGCCAATTTTGCCTACTCTCCGAGCACCACTCAAGCGACCCGCTTTTATAAATTTTGGGAGAGAAGAAAGAATACAAAGAATTACAAAATCCTTTTTGGTGTAATTCTTTTGTTTTCTTTTCCTTTTGGTACAATTTAATTGGAAGGACTTGAGAGCTATTTATAGCTCTCAAGCTAAGGTTCTTCCAATAATCCCACCGATGTGGGATAGACATTAGGCCACCAAATTCAACAATTGTTGGCCTTAGAAAGGTCAACAATTAAGGCTTGAAGAATTCAAGACTTTGAATTCAACAGCACCCCCATATTTTGGTTTTATATTCCTGGAATTTTAGCCTAGAACTATCTACTGGTGTTAGTCTAGTGTCTTAGAGAATGAATTTAATGTCAAACAACTTCAACACTTGTTAAGCATCTGAAAGCGGATAAATAATCTGTTTTGGTTTGAAAGAGGATGCCTTTCTGATCAATAACCAACGTGTTTAATTTTATTACTCAATTTCTTCTCTACTTCAATTTGACTGTAAACATCATCCTTCTCAGTTTACTTTGGAAAACTCAAAACGTTGTAGGATATCTCTCATTGCCTCATCCTAGATGACTATCTAGTATCTGATGGTTATATGATATTGTTTGTTGAACATAAATGAAGTATAGCATCTTTTTCAACTTCTGATCTTATACAATTTCAGCTGAGAGGCTTTGAGCATATCAAAGGAATCATTCTGGAACCCCAACCTTTTGAGCTGCAAAAAGATTTGGTGACTCCAACTTTGAAGAAGAAAAGAGATAAGTTACTTACGCACTACAAGGTAACCTAACTCCGCTCCTCCTTGTTTTGCTTGCTTCCATGTGTTTCTTCCTAAACCGACCACTCAACATTCTTGGAAGTGGGAAAAAAACCTGCAATGATGCTATTTTTTTTTTCCTCATTTATTTTTGTTTGTAGGGGGGAATTGAGGACCTGTATGAGAAACTCGCTGCTGTTAAAAGATAGTCCATTGCGCTTTGTGGCATTACATTCCTTGGAGTTTGCCATATGTAGCTTGCATGCTGTTAGAGCAGGAGCAATGTTCTTGACTTGTATGTAGTTTGAGCATTTTCTGTGGAATGCTTGATACATATTACAGATGAGTGAATGACTGCTATTGATATAACAATGTTTTGAAGTAATGTTCAGGATTTGAATCGCATGTCTGGTAGTTGAGGGATGGAAACGTATGAAAAAAAGGGTGGGAGGGTAATAAATAAATAAGAATGCTATTGATATAACAACCTTGCAAAACGCAAGTGTTACCTTCTTTTGGTAGAGATAGAGAAAATGGATCGATATTTTTCTTTTTTTTTAATTAAGGAAAATATGGAATTTAAGAAGTAGGAATGGGAAAGAGGGATTAGAACCCGGAATGTCTATGACCTATTTGTGAAATGGATTGATATTTTTCCTTGCCAGTTGCCGCTACATGTGAAATAGGAAGCTAAAACTTTTATCTACCTCTATATCATAGTGTATGCGCATAATTGAAACATTTCATGTCTCTTTCTTCCTTTTTATGTCATGTAAAAGTTTCATGCCTTCATGCCTAAATATGATAATGTATACGCATAATTGAAAATTCAACGCTTTATTTCATAGTAGCCATCTCATATTCTGCTCAAGGCAGGTGCCGTAGTACCTGCAGCTGTAAGTTCAATTGGAAAAGCCATTAAGAATATATATATATATATATATATATAGCTAACTGATGACTAACAGATTAAGAAAGAGCACAATTGATTAATTTACACTCTGTTAAAAAGCCAGCATAATTGGGATTACAACAACACTAAGTGGAATATACTTTTGGAACTTCTAAATATTTGATAACAAGAATTTATATATTCCAGTACCTATTTGCCTCGTTAGATTGGGGAGGGAGACAACTAAAATTGATGTTATCAATATGTTCATTAGCAGATTTGGCGATTAGAAACATTCATGGATGTTTTCGGGATTACATTGTTTTATTTGATATTTGTATACGTTAAGAGTTTGACAGTGAAAATTTTTATTAATTTTCGAGATCTATATTTTTTGTTATTTTGTTAGATCCATCATATCCATGCATATGTCCGATGTAATTTCTGCTATTAGTACAGTTTTTATTAATAAAAGTGCGCTGTATTTTATTGAAGCATGTTTTTCTGTTGAAATCAATCAGATTATTGACCTAGGCTTTTAAGTGATTGCAGCCCTCGAATACAAGCTTACGAAGACGGCTTTATTGTTGTTCTTATTATGGACATTTCGGCAGCAGAATAACAATCGTGAATCCCTTATTCTGTATGTATCATCAAAACAACCTTAAACCCATCAAGCAATTTTGTGGAACCATATTCCCAACTAAATAAACCAAAGAAGAGTTATATCATTATAAGAGACAGTCATTGCTGTTTTAATGCAAGGACAAAACAACATTGTTCCATTTGTTCTTTATCCCCACTAGCCGATAGAGAAGAAGAAGAAGAAGACTTGTTTTTCCTTTTTTTTTTTTTGTATTTTTGTGGGAGAAACAAACAATGCTATTATCGAGATGAAGATTAGCTGAAAATTCTCCAGTGAGGCTTCCAAGTTAATTTAATATTATTAGGTCAAAATCAATACCATTGATCCAAATTACCTCAAGAAATCTGCCAGAATGGAAGGAGCCGCCTATGCAACACGAGTTACTTAACAATGCATTTATGCCGGATCTCTCAGGCATGATTCTGGAGTCTTTGTCTATAGGTTTTTTCACTGTTTTCTTCTGGGAGAAGTTAAAATCCTTTTTTTCATGCACCATTGAATCGTACAACTAATATAGATTGTCAGGTTAAAAGCAAACTTCTGAATTGATGTCTGAAACCGAACAGCACATAAAAGACAATTGGATCCTTTCAATTTAAATGGAGGATCAAAATGCCTGCATTGCACGATAATATATACTAATATTTTCCTTTACCACTGAAATCAAAAGTAACTAGTTTATGGCTGAGGCATCAGGAGCTAATGGCAATCATGGGGTGGCTTTGGACGTTAAAGATGAGGATTTGAGTCACAAAGATGTGAAGAACGCCGAATCCAAAACCATTTCTGATACTTCCGGCTTCCTTTTCACCGTCCCTTTTATGCAAAAGGTGAATTATTAATCTCTCGCAAATTCCAGCTTCAATTCTTCCCTCATTCATTCACATGCCAAAACGGCTAGTCATTTTCTATCAAATTCAAGAAAGTTTTTCCTTTTCTTTTTTTTGCGACAAATTTCAAATTTTTAAAGGCATCCCATTTCTCAATTTTGCTTCTCATTTCTTGTAATCATTTTTCTCAATTTTTTTTCCAAAATAATTGGATTAGTTAGGCATCAACATTTTCTTCTTTTGAGTTTCAGTTTAAATCATATCCATCAATACCATAGTTAAGATTAATATATTACGTTTAATGCTCCAAGTAAATTTCATGGTAACGTTTTGTACCTAGACCAAATTGTTCCAAGATCTTTACTATGAAATACTTAATTTAACATTTATTTTTGTTGTTCTTTTCTTCTTCTTTTTTTGATTTGGTATAACAGCTTGTAGCAGAGATAGCAGGTACATATTACTTGATATTTGCCGGTGTCGGTTCGGTGGTGATTAATGCAGCAAGGGACAATATAATTACGTTTCCGGGGACATCAGTTGTGTGGGGGCTGGCGGCGATGGTGGTTGTTTACTCAGTTGGCCACATCTCCGGTGCACATTTAAATCCAGCTATAACCATTGCTTTTGCCACCTGCAAAAGGTTCCCATGGAAACAGGTAGTGTAATTAAGGCATTTATGTACTCTATCAAACAAATTATCCTTAATATCCTCAGGCATGACAGAATTTTTTTTAAATAAAAAAAAAAGGAAAAGAAAAAATTTTGACTGTTGAGCAAATGAATTGATGAACTTCTCAATCCATCCCATCTACTTGCTGTTGAAAGTGAAACGCTTTCTGACTTGGTCCACACAAGAAATTGTGGGTTAATGTATAGTTGAGCTCTATTTGCTATAAGATCTTGTTTCCCTACAAAAATCGGTGAACCCCTTCCTCTTTGGTGGAGTAATTTGTCTTGTTAATCACATTTTGGTAAATGTTAGGTATGATTTTCTTTGCTTAGGTACCAGCCTACATCTCAGCTCAAGTCCTTGGATCAACTCTGGCAAGTGGAACTCTAAGATTACTATTCCAAGATCACTTTGCAGGGCCACTCCCCCATGGAAGTGATGTGCAATCTCTAGCTTTGGAATTCATAATCACATTTTACCTAATGTTCGTCATTTGTGGAGTTGCCACAGATAATCGAGCTGTTAGTACTTCTTTTCCTTGACTCGATTATTTTCTCAGTGCATAAAAAGTCAATTAATCTAATGAATAATATACTTATGATTTTGATTAAGTTGGAAGAAGGAACACATAGATTTGACTGGGGATTTCAGGTAGCTACAAGACAACTCATCCAATTTGATTCTTCTTTATCATTCTAAATTAAATTTTATTCTAATGACTTGTACATACTAAAGATAATTACGTGTTTTCATTAATAAAGGCCTTGTGACACAGACATATTGAACTCATTGATTACTACTAATACATCATATATTTAGATAGCAGAGCCTAATACGTGGTTTAATTCTTTGCTAACTTATTTTA
This sequence comes from Coffea eugenioides, assembly GCF_003713205.1. Taxonomy (NCBI): domain Eukaryota; kingdom Viridiplantae; phylum Streptophyta; class Magnoliopsida; order Gentianales; family Rubiaceae; genus Coffea; species Coffea eugenioides. Next base: position 323,400 of record NW_020862338.1, on the reverse strand, counting down.
GTTTTGGTTGCTTAAACAGATTGGAGAACTTGCGGGTCTCGCCGTCGGAGCTACCGTTATAGTGAATGTGATGATTGCCGGGTACATGCTGATTAATTAATTGATTCTTTGGTTTGATTATTTGTTGCCATTGATTTTAATATACCAATGCATTAGTGCTTAAAGGGTTGATTTTGAATTTTGTAATTGCAAACTTGTTGGAACTTGACCCTCTTAACATTCAAGATTCATTTCATCAGCATACTCACTCCAACTAAAGATCTGATGCATATGTCCAAAGCCTTTTCAGCTTCTCTCTTGATTACTCTACTCTATGCTAATATAGCATACATTTTTTGGTCTAAATACATGACTATTAATCTCAATTTAAATTATAATTTAAAATTTTACACGTGTAACCTGTATCATCTGAAACTAATTTGTATACTGTCAATGGATAAAGGACTAATCATTTTTTCATTCGTAGTACACTTTGTATATTTGTCGAAACACTTTTTGCAATCCAAACGATTAGGAAAAAAAAATCCTCTACCAACAGATTAGAGAGCCTAGAACATTTGAAGTCGTACACTCGTATTTCCCATATTTTCCGAAGAAGTTAGTGTGTTATGCCGAAGCTTCTGATCAAGCACACTTGTATTAATGTCTTGATGAATCAGGCCGATTTCTGGTGGATCAATGAGTCCAGCGGGAAGGTTGGGCCCAGCAATTGTGTCAAGCAATTACAAATCTTTGTGGGTATACATTCTGGGCCCCACTGCAGGGGCCATATCTGGAGCTTGGGTTTATGATATCATCCGGTTCACAGACAAGCCTTTGCGTGAAGTTTTAAAGAGTGGATCATTCCTAAAAGACTCAGCCCCCGTCAACTCTAACTGAAATGTAAAGCCTTACTCAATCATCCTTCTTTTCTTTTCTTTTTTTCCTTTTTTTGTTTTTTTTTTTGGGGGGGGGGGGGTTGTGTGGAGTGGTTCTCATGTGCAAGAACAAAATTTGCAACATTCTATAGTAATATAAGATTATATGCTTTCAATTTTGTGCAAAGATGAATGAAGATGACGAGATGTCAAAAAATCTAAATAGATAGAAACATGAACCATCTTGTTAGACAAATAGATAGAACACCTGATGAACGATTGAATTTTACACAAGTAGATAGAAAAATGATATGATACATAGCTTAACATAATTTGATAGTTAGTGTTTTAGAAAAGTCGTATTAGGTTTAAAACATAACTCTCATCTCATTAGGTCAACTTACCTGCAAAAATAACTACCATCATTACCTAAATATAATGATGTATGCCTAAATATAATAACATGTTGAATTTTCAATCATGCACATGCATTATTATATTTAGACATATATTTGGTCATGAAGATATGAAACGTCATTTTTTTTATGAAACGTTATTTGACATAAAAAGAAAAAAACATGAAAATTTTCAATTATGCACATACACTATGATATTCAGACAGATAACTTCTTATTTCCCAAGTACTGGGAAGGAAAATATCAATCCATTTCACAAGTAGGAATTTGATGTTCTAGCATCTAATCTCCCTTTTCTCTTCTCGCTTCTTAAATCTCACTCCTGTCCTGTTAGGTGAAAAAAAAAAAAAGAAAAGGAAAACATCAATCAATTTTCTCTATCTCTACCAAGGGAAAGTAACATTTGCATTTTGTAAGGTTGCAGAATGATTTCTTTGATATGCTCAAAGCCTCTCAGCTGAAAAGGTGTATAACATCAGAAGTTGAAAAGGATGCCACACTTTATTTATGTTTAACAAACAATATTCTACAGCCATTAGATGGTCATCTAGGATAAGGCAATGATGATGAGATATTCTACAACATTTCAAGGTTTGCAGAAAATGAAAAATGAGCTTGTTTCTCTCCGCCGTGGACTTCAGCTCCTGGAAGATATGGTCTTGCAGGTGGTTAAGGGAACATAATCCAGAAAAGGGATCTCAATAGTCAATTTTCTGTGCCCATTTTACCGTGCTCTCCTCATTTGGTACCACAACAACAATCAGCATTGACTTAAAAGCTATCCCCATAGACCCAGTTCTAACAGAGTATTACCAAACACAGGCTTAACATGGTAGCTGAGCTGATATAATCAATATGAGAATAATCTGATTATATGAACCAGAAATTTGAGACTTACATCTTCAATTGTTGGTGAAACACAATAAATTTTTTCCATATGTTCAACTGCAACATATTCTCCCTGAGATAGCTTAATAAGAATTTTCTATCTATCGATACTACTTGGCTTTTCATTTTGGATACTAGTTATGATTGGCGGCAAGCAAATTACTGCAAAAAAACCTTCTTCATTGCGCTCATCAGAACATCTGTATGATCGCATACTTTTTAGTTGCATTTTTCCTTCGTCTTTTACATACAAATTCAAATAGTCGGGATAAAAAGTATAATCAGAAGAAAAAAGGGCGGCCAAGACTACAACTTCCCCAATTAGGGGATCTACTATTATTTTTTTAAAAGCATATATATAATGTGCTTTTGAATCTAAAACTTTCCCTCGTGTAAATGATTCACTATGTTTGCATATGTTGGGTGTTGCTAGTGATTTGAAAGAAACTAAGATATAACTCGACTTGACATATATGGGTTTCGAAAGCCTTTTCTTGCTTTTAGGGACTGGATTCAAAGTAACATTTTATAGTAAGATTTTGTTTATGATGACTTTATAATTAATCATGCATGAGTAGAGCAATTTACTTGCAAACAACAGAGAATCGATCCTGCATACAATTAGTTAACATACATAAAACCAGATAATTACTTATCAGATACATTAATCATCCTTAGATGAAGAGTAGCACTTGATTAATGCTTGTTGCAGATGAGTTTCTTGAGACCAGTTATGGCCTCAACAACCAGGAATTTATCACGAAATGTGCCCTCGCTATCCTGAGTTTCAATCATAAGTCCGTAAAAAGTGCCAGAATAAGCAAAGCATTTCCCGCCGCCAACTACTTCATTGAACACCAGCTTCGTCTCAGCATTCTCGTTGTGCATTCTGTAAACACCAAGCAACTGAGTTCCCAAATTTAATTAGAACCCTCCGACAAAAATGAGCTGGAAACTTAGTGGATCAAACCACTTACTAAAACCTACATTACTTGGGGAGAAATTTAATCAAACAATCCAAGAATGTTGACGACAAGAAATGAAAAGATTTTATTACTTAAAAACAGTTCAAGAATGTGCACATTACTTTCTTTTGCAATTCCTTATGCTTTTTCAAATGCTTCTATGCAAGTTGTTAAGTTATATAAATCTCCTATTATGACCTCAGTATTTCAGATTCATACTACTTGCCCTCTCTCTATTCTTTCTTCTTTTCAAATAAAAAAAAAATTTAACATTATATAGCTTACGTGACATATGTATTAATTTGCCGTTTATCAAGTTCCTTTCAACCTGAAATTTGGTATAACTAGTGGGCAAAGCATGTGATAAGTCGTTATTTTGATTAAGTTGTGAATTTTAAATATGCTTTTGCATGTATTGATCTAAGTTACAACGCAGGCAATTGCTGGGTATCCCTAAAGACCTAAAAAAGTCTTCCAAGCTACATAGCAACAAGTTATTATTAACCTTGTATAGTTTTCTCAGGTAGCACACACACACATATATATATTATCAGTAAACATTCTAGAGATTTTGATGTGCCGCTCGAATAGAGTCACTCTTGTTTGCTCCCTCCCTCCCATCCACACTTCTCCCCCAAACCCAAGCAAAAGCCCCTAAATACTTAATGATAATATCATGATAAAAGTGTCCGCAGATTAAATGCAAATGTTATCTTCCCATGGTAGAGAACTAGAGATAGAGGAAATGGATTGATATTTTCCTCGACACTACTTCAGAAATAGGAAGCCAAAACTGATATCTGCCTGAATATCATAGCGTATGCTTATAATTGAAAATTTTCATATCTTTATTTTTTTGTCAAATAATTTTTCATATCTTTATTCCTAAATGTAATAATGAATGCCCATGACTAAAAAGAATTCACCTAAAAAAATAATTAAAAAACATGACATGTCTAAATGATAAATACAAACATGGGCAATGCCAGATGGACTATCATTTAGTTCATGTCTGTCGTATAACTCTCATTATATCGCTTAAAATAGGATTTTGTAATTGAAAATTGAACACGTTATTAAATTTAGCCATACATCATTATATTTAGGGAATGATGGTACTCATCTTTTTGCAGGTATGTTGTGACCTAACAAGATGAGACTTAACCTTTAAATCTAGTAGTACGATTTTTCTGAAACAATAACAATCGAATTATTTTAAGCGATGTATCATATTCTTTTCCTATCTACCATCTGAAATTCAATCGAAGTTCATAGTTCATCAGGTGTCCTATCTACTTGTCTGACCAGATGGCTCATGGTTCTATCCAATCAGTTTGTTCGTCATGTCATCATCTTCATCGATCTTGGAGCAAGATACTTCAGAAAAAAAAAATGTGGATCCATTCTACGTAGCAATGACACTTTTTTGTCCTGAAATGTATATGCACAATTTTCCCATCACTATCAGTTGTGTAGAGACAATTATCTTGTGAATTCCTATTTGCACAAAATTGTAAGCAAATAATCTTATTTCACTACACAATGTTACAACTTTTGTTCTTCTACATGAGTTCCCCTCAAACCCACAAGTGCCTGGGGGAAGCCCAAAAAAAAAACAAAAGAAGGATGATTGAGAAAGGCTTCCTATTCAGTTAGAGTTGTCGCGGGCTGCGTTTTTCAGGAATGATCCACTCTTTGTAATTTCACGCAAAGGCTTGTCTGTGAACCGGATGATATTATAGACCCAAGCTCCACCTATGGCCCCTGCAGTTGGACCCAGAATGTATACCCACAAAGATTTGTATTTGCTTGAAACAATTGCTGGACCCAAACTCCTTGCTGGATTCATTGATGCACCAGAAATCGGCCTGATTCACAAAGATATTAATATATAGGTATATTTGACCACAAGTAACTTCCCAGAATATATGGGAAATTCCCGATTGTTTAGTTTCAATCCGAAATATCAAGATGTCGACCATTTGCCTTATGGGTAGAGAATAATCTCATGCTAGCCCCTAAATTTTAAGAATTCATCTTTTCAGTTTACTTTTTTAATTTGACATACTTTTGGTAGAGTTTTTTTTTTTTTTTTAATAATCCTTTAGACTGCAACAATTGTTTAGACAAAAGCACAAAATGCAAAATAAAAGAAAAAATAATTAATCTTTTATGTATTGATAGTGTACACAGTAGTTTCAGCGGATGCATGTTACGCGTATAAAATTTTAAATTCAAATCGAAATTCAGATTAATTATCATGCATTCAAATCAGCTAATATATGCAATAATATATGCAACGTTAGCGTTGAATAGATTAATCCAAAGGAAAGTTAAATCCAAAAGGCTTTGGACATATGCATCAAATCTTTAGTTGGAATGAGCATTGCCAATGAAATGAATCTTGAATGTTTGAGGGTCAAGTTCCGACAAGTTTGCTTCCCAAAGACTCAGTCGATGCAATTACTAAATTCTTCCGGGCACAAAATCGAAATCAACCCTTTAAGCAATAATGCACCGGTTGATAGTGATGGGATTTGTTAGGTATATTAAAATCAATGGGAACAAATAATCAAACCAAAGAATCAATCAATCACATAATCAGGCACGTACCCCGCAAACATCACATTTAGTAAAACGGTAGCTCCAACGGCGAGACCAGCAAGTTCTCCTATCTGTTTAAGCAACCAAAATTAAGCTAAGTTAGCAAAAAATTAAACCACGTATTAGGCTCTACTGTCTAAATATATGATGCATTAGTGGTCATCGATGAGCTCAATAGGTCTCTGTCATAAGACCCTTTTCTGTTGAAAACACGTAACTATCTCTAGTATGTACAAGTCATTAGAATAAAATTTAATTTAGAATGATAAAGAGGAATCAAATTGGATGAGTTGTCACGTTGCTAACTGAAATCATCCCTCGTCAAATCTACTCGTTCTTTCTTTTAATTTAATCAAAATTATTAGTATATTATTTATTAGATTAACTTTTTATACACCGAGAAAATAATTTGATCAAGAAAAAGAAGCACTAACAGCTCGATTATCCGTGGCAACTCCAGAAATGACGAACATTAGGTAAAATGTGATTATGAATTCCAAAACAAGAGATTGCACATCACTTCCATTTGGAAGTGTTCCCGAAAAGTGATCTTGGTGCCCATTGAATAGCAATCTTAGGGTTCCACTCGCCAGAATTGATCCGAGGACTTGTGCTGAGATGTAGGCTGGCACCTAAGGAAAGAAAATCATACCTAACATTACCAAAATATCATCGAAAAGGCAAACAAGACCTGACAGCGAATGAATACTCGAATAGGGCAAAACCATGCATCAAAGTTTTGGTCTTACTTGAAAATTTCCATTTAAGTAGTTTATCATTTTGCATAGAACCGAATCCCTATCATAATTTTCCTCTCTGACCCCTATCCCTCTAAAATTCCCTCAAAAGCTTGTCAGTTGCCATTCTCTTTTTGTTGAAAAGTGGAATAAATGTGATTATAAAATTTCTTAAATTTTACTCTAAAGAAAAAGAAAAAAGAAAAAGGAGAAGGGAGGTGGACCTATCATAATGCAAACTTTTCTTTCAATCATTAATAACCCATAAATTTCTTTTGTGTACAAAGTCAAAAATGGATTCACCTTCGACAGCAAGTAGATGGGATGGATAGAGAAATTCATCAATTCGTATCCTCAACAGTCAAAATATTTATCTTTCGTTATTTAATAAAATTCAGTCATGCCCGAGGATATGAAGAACAATTTGATACAGTACATAAATCGGTTAATTAAACTACCTGTTTCCACGGGAACCTTTTGCAGGTCGCAAAAGCAATGGTTACAGCCGGATTTAAATGTGCACCGGAGATGTGGCCAACTGCGTAAACAACCACCATCACCGCCAGCCCCCACACAATTGATATCCCTGGAGCCGTAATTGTATTGTTCCTGACTGCATTAATCACCACCGCACCGCAACCGGCAAATATCAAGAAATATGTGCCTGCTATCTCTGCTATCAACTGTTTAAAAGAAAAAAAGAACCAAATAAATGCTATATTATTTCGTAGTAAATTCCAAAATTAATGCCTTGAAAGATCTTGGAGGAACAATAGAACACTTGGTCTAGGTAAAAAAAGGCTTATAAGAAATTTACTAGGAACATTGAACATAATATATTAGTCTTAACTGCAGAATTGATGGATATGATATAAACTGAAGTTCAAGGGGAAAAAAACGATAATTGTCAAATGCTACCTTAGTCCAATTATTTTGGAGAAACAATTGAGAATTAAGATTCTAAGAATTGTTAAAGCAGATCAAAGAAACGGGATGCTTTTAAAATTTTGAATTTTGCAGCAAAGAGAAAAAAATCTTGAATTTGCTTGAAATTCAAAACCTACTGTGGCATGTGCCATGTGAGCAAATGAAAGAAGAAGTTGGAATTGAGAAGGGATTAATTCACCTTTTGCATAAAAGGGACGGTGAGAAGGAAGCCAGAAGTATCAGAAACGGTTTTGGATGCTGAATTCTTCCCATCTTTGTAACTCAAATCCTCATCTTTAACGTCCAAAGCCACCCCATGATTGCCATTAGCTTCTGATGCCTCCGCCATAAACTCTTTCTTGACTGTGTGTTGTGTGTGTTTTCGGACAGAAAGAGGAGGAAGGATCAACTATGACTTGTAAACTGATTGTAAGCAGAGTACAGGCTCCTATTTATGCATATCCAGAGGAAGACAAAACTTCTGCGTTTTTATTGCTGTTTGTGCGTGTTGTATGTGAGGGAGGGAGAGAGAGAGAGACTGAGAGAGTTCTTCTATGACTTGTCGGATAGATCAATGCATTTGACTAGAAATTTTCTCAAGTTTGGGCTCTGTTTGGATCCAGGAGTTTTATTATCTTCTGGGTTGAATTATTTATTTTATTTATTACTGCTAAGTGTCTTTATTTATTTATTTATTTTTTGGTTTTTGTCATGGGTTATATACTTATATTTATCTGTCTTTGTAGATCTCGTGGAAAAGTGTGATGGCTTATTTAATCCATGAACCGAAAATGGCATTGATGGCTGCCTCAACAACCCACCGGAAATACAGAAAAATATGAATGTGAAGTTATCTTCTATTACAGCCATTTATTTCTGAGAACAAAATATATTTTCCAAGTTTCAAAATAAATTGGCTCATCAATGCTCTTATTGCATGCAGTTGGATGTTTGTAGACAACTCCCAGCAAGAAGAGGAGATATACTAGTATAATACTAGTCTTCTTTGAATATAGTACCTTCTCCGTTCCACTTTAATAATCTTAATTCTTTTCTCTGTAATTTAAGAAAAAATAGTTAATTTTATAAAAAAAAAGTCTACACTTTTCTAAAATACCCTCATATTAATAATATGACCAATCACTATATCTTTACATTAATTACAACAACAATTTCAATAGAATGTTGTACTGTTCAAGGTATGAATTAAAGCAATTATTGTGTAAGATTGGTTATATTCACTGATAAAAAAACATATTAAACAATGACATTTTACAAAAGTTAAAAGTCAAATTCTTAAATTAGAAAGTATGCTATAATTTGAAAAAGATAAAAATAAAAAACAAGGCTATCAAAATAAAACGGAGGGAGTACTAGTCTTCTCTTTGGATTCACATGGTTTATAGATTTGCCACTTATCTATTACTCTTCTCTTAACTCTAAAAAGGAAAAGTGGAAAGAGTAAAGGAAAAGTCCATTTTGCTTTCATATTCTGGTGAAGTTTATTTGTCCCATAATAGTGCATTAATACTTAATTTGGAATTTTCAACAGCTTTTTACCAAAGGTTTCTTGATTCAACGAAACTTCGGGACTAATGGGTTAATTTCATTGGTGCACTTTAATCTTGACATTTATTTACACGTCTTTCTAACTAACGTTTTGAACATATTGAACTTTCCTTTTGTTTCATATTTTGTACTTTAACTACCATACAGATATTGTATTAGCTAATGTGCTTACCGTGTCCTTGATGTATTAGGATTTTGGTCTTCTTCATGATTTGTACGTATATCTGTTCCTAATGTCTACTATTTGAAAATTATAACTATATATATATATATAGAACTTTTCAAGCATACCATCTTGAAGAGTCAACTTCATTTGGGAATTTTTTATTAGTCAATCTTCATACGACATTTGAATTGGAGCACAAGGAGGAAAAGAATATGACCAAGAAGTTAAAATTTAACACAAATAACTCTTGCCCACATGGCTAAATCAACCAGATACTGGTTACTTCTGATTTCATTGACCAGGGCAAATATAAACTACCCTATTATTTATTGTGGTGCAAAACGGGCATCTTGATCCTCCATTTAAATTGAAAGAATCTAATTGTCTTTATGTGCTGATCACTTTTAGACATAAGTTCAGAAGTTGGCTTTTAATCTGACACTCTCTCTTATTTTAGCTTTATATCCATGTTAGTTGTAAGGAATCATTTGCGCTTGAAATAATCGATTTCACTTCTCCCAAAAGAAAACAATGAAAAAACATATAGACAAGCATCTAGAATGATACGTTAAATCCGGTACAAAGGATTTGTGGGATACTGCATTTGGATCGATGGATTTGACGACAGATTTAAAATTCTCTCGAATTTCACTAATTGTTTACATTATTTAGAAAATATTTAAATTTATAAATTATTAATTATTTTAGTATTTAAAGTATATTTTAGTAGTTGACATATTACAAGCCCAAATCCTTATTAAGCAATCAAAACAACTAGAGTGATTTCCACAGATTTCAAATCTTTTATCAAATTCCTCCGTCCAAATCAAGTCCTGTAATTCGTTTTGCTGTCCTATCAAATGGAGTAGGAATTTTTGCATAGGCGGCTCCTTCCGTTCTGGCAGATTTGTGGTAATTAGGCTCGATGACACTGATTTTGACCTAATAATATTAAATTAACTTGGAAGCCTCACTGGAGAATTTTCAGCTACTCTTCATCTCCATAATAGCATTAATATTGTTTGTTTCTCCCACAAAAATACAAAAAAGGGAAAAACAAGTCTTCTTCTTTTTCTCTATCGGCTAGTGGAGATGAAAAATAAATGGAACACTATTGTTTTGTCCTTGCCAGCAATTACTATCTCTTATTATGAAATAACTCTTCATTGGTTTATTTAGTTGGGAATGCGCTTTCACAAAATTGCTTGATGGGTTTAAGGTTGTTTCGATGAAACATACAGAATAAGGTATTCACGAGTAATTCTTCTGTCCCCAAATATATATATATATATATATATATATATATATATATATATATTCTACTGCCGAAATAGACCATAAGCACATCAACACAAAAGCCGTCTTCACCAGCTAAATTCGAGCGTTGTAATCCCTAACGTTAATGATTTTATTGATTTCAAAAGAAAAATATGCTTCAACTGCTGTTCCCTGAGATGGTTGGTGATCAACTGCTGTTCCTTAAAAGCTTAGACAACGAACGCCTTTCTTAATCTGGTGGTTAGGTTGTTTGTAGTTGCCGTGCACAAAGAAGAGAAAACCCTAAAAAAGCAGCAAAAGTCTACCAATTAATCTGCATGCGGGCTCAATATATTAAGGTTAATATTCTCCCAAAAAAACTTGCATATATTAAGCTGACTTTGTGTGGTTAGGTTGTTTGTTGTGGCTATTTATGTAGAAGAAAAAACCTTAGCAAAGCAAGAAAGCCTGCCAATTAGACTGCAAGCTTAGAATCTTTAAGGTTGATATTCTCCCAAAAATCTTGCAAAAATTAAGTTGACTTTGTGACTTGTAGCTTGCTTAATCCAGGGTTTTTTTGCTAGTCAGTATATAATAAATATATTGCAAATGAAATACAAATGTGTCGGTGTAGTTGAGCAAAACGCATACTAACCTGTCCTTAACTTCACAACAATAGTATTACGCATTACTTCACAGTCTAGATTGAGCCCTTTTTTAAAGTAGCTTTTTTTTTTTTTATTGAATTTGGAAATTAAGTAGTTCTCAAAACATGGACGGACTAAAACATTTTGCTTTTCTACACTAGTCTATATGTTACAGTATTTAAACTTTACATGTTTACTCTTTTAGTATATACATCAATTATGCCGATTTATGCGCTGGTAAATAGGAATTGTTGAGCCCTGAACCAGATCTGCTGAATGTCCATATCTAGGGATGGCAATGGGGGCGGGTACCCGCCCTGCGGGAGGTTAATGGGGCAGGGGGTGAGGCGGGGGTGTTGTGTTTGGGTTGCATTTTTCGTCATTTTTCATGGAAAAATTACTGTAGCGATTTGATATATGTGAGGAAAAAGGTGATAGGGAAATGTGATCACGGAAAACGACAATATTTTCCGACGGAAACAAGCAATCCAAACAAGGATATTTTTTCCCCCGCTTAGAAACGGGGCCCGCTTTAAAAAAATAAATAAATATATAATTATATATATAATATATAATTTAATTAGTTACAAACTTATGATAATGATATTATTAGTTATATGTATTATATAATGTCTATTAGTATATCTAATATAATTGATATTATTAATTATACTAATAATTATATATGTGTACTAATACAAATTATTAATTGGTTATACTAAATTTACTAATACATTTATACTAAATCCTTAATTACACTTAATACAATAATATTTTTTTCTTAAAAAAAACACAAGCACAATAATTATTTAGTGATTGTATTTGTACCAAAAGTGAAAACTTGACTACTTTAGTTATATTTATTTCATCATGTTGGATTGTATTCAAATATTTTTTGTTTGATTGTTTTTATAAGTTTCAATTGTAAAATTATAATGAATAATAATTTGATGATTATTTGCTAAAATTTAACCATAATAAAATTATATAACAAATTTTTATTAGTCTCGCGGGCACCCGCGGAGGAAGCGGGGCAGGGTGGGGCAGGGACGGGGGATGAGGCGGGGCCGGGGAGAATTTGTAGGCAGCGGTGAGGGATGGGGGAGGGGTCCCTCCCCGTTGCCATCCCTATCCATATCCCGTCTGCGGTCGGGTCAAATGTCTTGCATTAGGACTTTGCAGGAGAAATAATGGCTGCCAATGGGCCACACACTTTGAAAAGTTCGTCCCCGCCACGTGTATGCTTTAAATGGATTTAGCATCGGAGCAGTTGCTCTCGCAACTAAAACATTGAATGAACAATGCTGAAAAGCAAAATATTAATTGCATTTCCATCATTTATTCTATCATAAAATTTAATGTATAAAGACTATACAGTAAAAATGATAATAGAGTGCGATTGATTAATAAAAAGGAGAATACAATTAGCATTTCCCTTTTGAAAACCGTGTTATATGCTTCAAAGTTCAGATGGACTGATTTTATTGGACCATCAATTCTACCCTAAGACAAAAAGACATGTCCGAAATCATACAATTCTGAAAGTACATCAAACTTTCAAGATGTCTAAAAATAACACGTCTTGGTGTGGTGTGATTAAAACTCTCAATCACTACATAACTGAAAATTAATTAATTACTAAGTAATGTTTTGTTAGCCCTTGTTAAATGCAGGCTTGTTCATTTTCAATCTACAAGTTTATATTGTTCTTAATGATAATTAATAATCTAACCATTAGTGCATGCAAAGTTACCCCTTTAATTCCCCAAGTGTGAATTTAGCTCTTTCCTTACAATTGCATCCAAAGATTGTAAGCATTAGTGCATGAACTGTACTTTAGTTGACCTGTTCGTTGTGAAGGTGTGAAACCAATGAAAGATCAATTCACATCGATTTCTGCTTTAGAGGTGGCCGGGCTATCTCAAGGATTCCGTGATCCCGAAGTAGCCGTCGACGGCGAAGTTGCACCTTTTTGAATGGCCTTTAGAAGCTGTGTCTGCATGCAGAAATTTTGACCATTTTAAGACAATTCACGCAGCCTCTAATTATAATCATTATCCATTTCTTGTAGTAGTAAATTGGACGTTTTACTATTTTGGATGGTAAATAAAATGCAACCACAGTATTCCATAGAAACTGGTAATTTATTTATCAAAGGTAATAATAAAAGGAGTACAAACATATCAATGTATTAATCGAGGCTATTGATCATGTAGACCCTGATTTTTTTTTCTTTTCTTTTTTTGCTAAATGTGCACTTTTTTTTCTGTGGTATGAAATTCAGTTTCCTTTTTTTGGTCTCAATGAATTATATTACATCCAATACGTTTGGAATTAAAGATTACAAGTACGTAGTTTTCTGTTCAATTTCCTAAGGTAAGGTGTGACGCCGCACTACTAGGGAATGTAAGTTAATAATTCGATATTTGTAATCCCTATTTTGTTGTTTAGCATGTAGTGTTTTCCTCTTCAAATCTTTTTATCTATTTGTAAATCTTTAATTTGTAAAATTTATTAGTAAAATATGTTTCGAAGGACTTTTAAATTCTACAAATATACATACGATAAGTATACTTCAATAAATTTTTTTTTGTTTTTTTTATATTTATGATATGAGATGAAAGGTCTATATTGCAGTTGAATAGCACTTTTATCAGTATACTTCACCAATTCTTTTAGTATACTTACTTTTTCAAGATTTTTCACATTATAGAAAATGTCAATTTAGGAAAAAAAAATGTTTTTTTCTCTTGCATGAGTCTATCTTATGGAATAATGACGTTTAATAGTTTATTCCTCAGAAAGAACTTTCACAAAAAAGTTGAAAAAATAGGAATAAAAAAAAAAGAAGAAAGAGCTTGAACTTGACAAGCACTGCAAGTTAACCATCTAGAAAAGATAAAGACACTAACAACAATAAAGAGCAACAAATGTCATAAAGCTCAAGACTGTCACCATTATAACCAAATCATGCTCCCAATATATATGCATAGCAATGATGATTTCAACTGAATTGCGCATGGCACCCTAATTCAACTGGCATGCAAAACCCAACTCAATTCCTCAACCCCAACTGCCCACTATTTACTATTTAGCATATCTTTTGGAGCCTCTAATCAGTCAAAATTAGCAATCTTTACTAACCTTTTCTACTTCATGTCTTCAACTATCTATGAACTTTATTTACTGATCCCACTCGCATGTCTTTCTGAGTCATTAGCAACATTGAAACTTTAACTGTTCCAAATATTCTTCTAATCTGGCGTTTTCACACGGGTTTTCCTCCAGTGAGTA
>NW_020862337.1:124953-141907 GCF_003713205.1 Coffea eugenioides | reverse complement strand
TTTTGCATGGACTTATAAAGAAATGCTGGGTTTAGATCCAAAAGTGGCCGTCCACCATTTGGCTGTTAAAAAGGGAGTTCGACCTGTGAAGCAAGCACAACGGCGATTTAGACCTGATTTGATTCCGTTGATCGAAATGGAAGTCAATAAACTCATTGAAGCCGAGTTTATTCGTGAAGTTAAATATCCCACATGGATTTCGAGTATCGTGCCTGTGCGAAAGAAAAATGGACAAATCCGCATCTGCGTCGATTTCAGGGATGTTAACAATGCTTGTCCCAAAGATGACTTTCCTTTACCGATCACTGAACTCATGATTGATGCAACTACTGGGCATGAAGTTCTGTCATTTATGGATGGCTCTTCTGGATATAATCAAATTTGATTGGCACCGGAGGATGAGGAGCTCACTGCATTTCGTACTCCTAAGGGTATTTATTGTTATAAAGTGATGCCCTTTGGTCTCAAAAATGCTGGTGCCACATATCAAAGAGCAATGCAAAGTATCTTTGACGACATGCTTCATAAGAATATCGAGTGTTATGTGGATGATTTAGTTGTGAAATCAAAAAAAAGAAGTAATCACTTGGAAGATTTGAGACAAGTTTTCGATCGGTTGAGAAGGTATCAACTCAAAATGAACCCTCTCAAGTGTGCATTCGGAGTCACGTCGGAAAAATTTCTTGGTTTTGTGGTTCGCCATCGAGGCATTGAAATTGATCAGGCCAAAATTGATGCTATATTGAGGATGCCTGAACCTCGTGACATTCATGAATTGAAAAGTCTTCAAGGGCGATTAGCTTATCTGAGGAGATTTATCTCAAATTTAGCAGGGAGGTGTCAACCATTTAGTCGCTTGATGAAAAAAGATGTGCCATTTCAATGGGATGAGGCATGTAGTAATGCATTCAATAGCATTAAGTCTTATCTTATGAAAGCACCTGTGTTGGCTGCACCTATTCATGGAAAGCCATTACTCCTTTATATTGCTGCCCAAGAACGGTCGGTGGGGGCATTGCTCGCTCAAGCAAATAATGAAGGAAAGGAGGTTGCCCTTTATTATTTAAGCAGAATGATGACCCCCAACGAACTAAACTACTCGCCAATTGAAAAGTTGTGTTTAGCCCTTATTTTTGCAATACAGAAGTTAAAGCACTACTTTCAAGCGCATAGTGTGAGGCTCATTTCCAGGGCGAATCCTATAAAATATGTGATGAGCAGGCCGGTGCTGTCTGACCGTCTAGCTAGATGGTATCTTCAGCTACAACAGTTTGAGATTATTTATGTGCCTCAGAAAGCTGTGAAAGGACAAGTTCTGGCGGATTTTCTTGCTGATCACCCTATACCTGCTGAATGGGAGTTAAGTGATGAACTACCAGATGAGGATGTACTCCTTATTGAGATTCGTCCACCATGGAAAATGTATTTTGATGGTGCTGCTCATCGTCATGGGGTTGGAGCGGGGATTGTATTTGTGACTCCTGATGGAGGGATATTGTTATACTCTTTTACCCTAAGTCAACATTGTTCAAATAATGTCGCTGAGTACCAAGCTCTCATACTCGGACTTGAAATAGCTGTTGACATGGAGCAGTTGGAACTTCAAATCTATGGTGACTCTCAATTGGTGGTTAACCAACTCTTAGGGAGTTATGAAATCAAAAAGTCCGAGTTAATTTCGTATCACAAATATGCAACGCGACTTATGAAGCGGCTTGGAGGTGCAAGTATTAAGCATGTTCCTAGAAAGGAAAATAAGCAAGCTGATGCATTAGCTGTGCTAGCCTCTTCGCTTGCCATGCCGGATCATGAGATACAAGTTCGTGTATGTCAAAAGTGGGTAGTTCCATCACTAATTGATGATGAAAATATTGAAGGAGGCGACGCTCATGTGCTCTCAACCTATGAAATTGACAAAGAAGATTGGAGATAACCTCTCGTTGATTATCTCAAGTATCAAAAATTACCTGAGGAGCAACGTAGAAGAACTGACATCCGTCGTCGAGCCCCTCGTTTTATCTTGTACAAAGACACGCTGTACCGAAGATCATTTGAAGGTGTACTGTTGCGCTGTCTGAGCGAAGACGAGGCATATCGGGCGATGCACGAGGCACATTCTGGAATATGTGAAGCACATCAATCCGGTCCCAAGTTACATTTTCGGATTAAAAGGATGGGCTACTATTGGCCTACTATGGTCAAAGATTGCATAGAATATGCTCAAAGATGTCAAACTTGCCAGTTTCATGCAAATTACATTCATCAACCACCCGAGCCGTTACACCCGACCGTTGCTTCTTGGCCTTTTGATGCTTGGGGCCTTGATGTTGTGAGGCCATTACCAAAGTCGTCCGGTCAACACTTATGTATACTGGCTGCGACCGACTACTTTTCTAAGTGGACTGAAGCCATACCGCTCAAGCAAGTTAGAAAGGAAGATGTGGTGAATTTTATTCGTGTGAATATTATTTACCGTTATGGAGTTCCCCGGTACATTATCACTGATAATGGAAAATCCTTCTCCAATGGCTTGATGGATAAGTTATGTGAGAAATTTAATCTCAAGCAACGCAAGTCCTCCATGTATAATGCCCCCGCCAATGGTCTTGCAGAGGCATTCAACAAAACTTTATGTAACTTGTTGAAGAAAGTGGTGGCAAAGTCAAAGAAGGATTGGCACGAAAGGTTAGGCGAAACTCTTTGGGCCTATCGCACCACATACCGAACTCCGACGCAAGCCACACCATATGCCTTGGTCTATGGTGTAGAAGCTGTTCTGCCCCTTGAGCAACAAATTCCTTCTTTGAGAATCGCTATCCAAGAAGGGCTCACGGAGGAAGAAAATGTTCGCCTGCGCCTTGAAGAATTGGAAGCTTTGGATGAGAAGAGATTGGAGGCCCAACAAAATCTGGAGTGCTATCAAACCCGTCTCTCTAGAGCTTTTAATAAGAAAGTTCGACATCGCTCCTTTCAAGTCGGGGACATGGTACTTGCCGTTCGAAGGCCAATAGTTATGACTCATCGCACTAAAGACAAATTCGTCTCTAAATGGGATGGGCCGTACATTGTTCGAGAAGTCTACATGAATGGTGCGTACAAATTGGTGGACAAAGATGGCGTGAAAGTTGGTCCTATAAATGGGAAATTCGTGAAGCTATACATGCCATAAAAAAAAAAGTGAAATACTCCACGACGCATAAGTCTAAACTGCCTGTTGCTCCAAACCCGCATGAGCTAAAACTGTGGATAACAACCACCAATAGTGTAGCACGTGGTTAAACTGCTGAAACACTCCACCAAATCTAAGGTGGTAAACAAAAGGATACTCCTGACCCGCAAGAGTTTAAACTGTGAATGGTAGGAACTACGTGTGACTTGATTCCCTGTTGGGATACGTAGGCAGCTTAGAGGGCAATTTCTAAGTTCAGTTACAATCATATAAAACTAAATCCTTTGTCCGGATGATTCTTTTGTTAAAAAAAAAAAAAAGAAGAGCGGTTCTCTTTAAGACAGTTCGAATTATTTTGTGGTATATACTTGAAAGTGTATTATTCAGATTACTAAATTATTTGGATAATTACCTTTTCAAGTGTGATCAAACTTATGCAAAGATGGAATTGTTTGTATTGCAATTAATAGCTTAAAATGGTGGCTATTGAAAGAATAAGGAAAAACGGGGACGTCTGCAAGGATGTGAAAAAAAAGAGATCAAGCTTCATTATGAAATGTTTGTGCTCATAGCTACACGCTTTGAGCAGATAACAAAAGATGAAATTTGAAACAAAGTAAAAGATTGCAACTATTCCTAGAATTCAAATGACGACAGCTCCTTTCGGTTGCTTTCAAGTAATGCTTGCATCTTGTCAAAAGTTTGACTCTCCTCAGCAAGTAGGGACGGGAAATTCTCAATCTTTCGAACTTCATTTTGTAAGTCGACCATCATGCCTTACACTCGGGTAAGCTCATCTTGCTCTTCTCGTAGCCGTGAAAGTGTCTCCTTCCTGTGAGTATCCAAGAACTCAAGCCGCTTCCTCAACTCGACTTCCTCGCGATCAATCTCCTTAAGTTTCAGCATGTGCGTTGAGATCTTTTCCGCTTGTTGTTTCTCCTTACTCTGAGCATCTCTAAGATGTTGGGTGGCAGTAGAAAGCAACTCATTATATGATTCAACTGGAATTTTATTTGAGAGGGAAGATTTCACAGCGACGTAACGAGCTGCATTTGCAAAGAAAGCCTTTAAAAGGTCTTGCAAATTTGAGATATCCGTGGCATTGAAACTTTGCATTTCCTCCATGATTTCGCTTGCTTTCATTTCAAGAGCAGGCATGCGCTCTAAGGCTGTTTGAGATATCATCACCCTCAAGTTATTCCACAACATTTGGATATAGTCTCGACGGCATGTTGAGATCACACTTTGGGGGCAAAATTCAGACACTTGAGGTGCCCTTGGCCACGATGGTGGATCGAAAATTTTGAGTTTCTTTTGGGCCGATGGAGTCATATGTTCCACCTTCTGTGGCGTAATTTGCTGAATCACATTTTCATCCTCTACTGCCTTTTTGGAATTCTCACTAGCACCCATTTGTTGGGTAGAACTGACCACTTGTTTGGCCAAAAGTTCAAATGCAGTAGGTCCTTCAACTGATACTTGACTTGGTTCTCCATCATCAATGAAGATCAAGTCTTGATCATCCAACTGTAGGGAAAACGTCATGAGACAAATCATGTATATGAAATTGACAAGTAGATTTCAAATGCTAAATTAAAGAAGGCAAGGGGGGTCCTTACAATATTGGCACGGCTTATACCAGGCACAGATATATCCGGAATGTCTTTAAAGAGTTCTTTAGGATCTAAACCAATATCATCCAAAGGGAAAGTCATTACCTTGGACTTCTTGCGCTTCTAATGCTGGTCCGTGCTAGTGGATTGTTCATCCTCCTCATCAAAAGGCTCGCTCCTCTTCTTCTCATGTGAATTGCAAGAATCATGATCAATGGCTTTCACAATTTTTGAAGGAAGACGAAATGAAGTACCCTTCGAAAATTGTTCATTAGGGGTAAGGTTCTCAAGGGTAGCAACCTTGTTGTTTGAACTCTTCAAAATTTCCTTCTCGTTTCTCACAGTCTTTTGTTTCATATCAAGACTGTTATCAACTTTGGAGAGATTGTTCAGGTTTGCAAGTTCCTTCCCTTTTGACCTCTTCTGCTCCCCACTTGATTGGACACTCTTAATCAAAGTATCACGCCTTTTGAGGAGATAATCATCATGTACCGTAGACCACCATGTTTGAAAGCCTGAAGATGTGTGCTTGCTAGCATTCAAGGGATAGCTAGGAAAAAGTATCTTTGACTCTGTTTTACTACGAATGGCAGTGCGCCAGAGTATTCGACTCAAGTCATAATTTGTGGAACGCACATCTGCCCCGAGTTCCTGTGGAGGAACTTGATAAAACCCGAATTGTCGCGCGAATCTATATGGACTATATGGCTCAACAAGGAAATCCCCTTCAGCATGCAAAACTAAGTAATTTGAGCAGGCGCTTACAAAATAACTTAGTTCGAGATTTGCTAGTTTGCCATCGTCAATAAAGAGTTCATTGCGATTCTTCACAAGAGAAGTGATTCCCCAAGTTACTTTATCTCCCTGATGAATGAGGTCGCAAGCACTATTTTCATCAAAGTATCGTGCGCCACCCTCTCCAGAATAGTTGGTCATGGTAGGTCCAGGCATGGTATTTGGAGTCGAATAATGGGTAGAGAAATAACTCGCTAACCAAGCATATACGTAGTGCACCGGAAAGGCCGCACGTGCACATCCTGGGGTAGCTGAGTTTGAAATTTTATCAAGCCCACGGTATATGCTTAGCAGGACAGGAACAGCAAGGCAAGTCTTACGACCGGCAGCCATCATACTAGCCATTTTGAAAGTAGATGGTCTAATATAGTGGGGGTCCTCATCTGGTAAAACAAAGACACAGAGCCAGCAAGATATAAATGCTGCAAGATAACTCTCTTCTCGCAAGTGAAGTTTAACTCCGATGGTATTAAATACACCATTGTCTTGACTTGAAAATTTGCGCGGTTGTCCAATTTCGCCATCCGGATTTTGGGTTGCTTGAGCACGAGATGCCCTCTTTATCCTTCTCTGCTTTGGCTTTGAGTACCTGGTTTTGCCTTTAAACCAGAAATTAATCCACTGGTCAGCAGAAACTCCAGCTTTGTTGGATTCCCCACGTTGGAGATGATGTAAGGCTGCGAACAGATACTCACAACTTTGTGGAATATGCCTTAATTTCTTTTCATTAACCCCAGTTAGCTCCTCCGCGCATGGGATTACCTCTTCATAGATACCCCCGATGATTGGAAGTCCCCCCAACTTGTGCAAGTCCCAAAGTGAAAGAGACAGTTCTCCAACAGATGTATGCAAGGTATTAGTGTCCGGACACCACGCCTCGCAGAATGCTCTAAGTACATGGAGGTTCCTATCATATGTGAAAAGCGAAGCATATAAGGCATCAAACAAGCAATTTTCACGGAGTTCTTGTTTGTTCCTGCCGAGAATATCCTCCAACCACTCCCAATAATTCTCGATGTAACTGAATGCACCACTGAGTCTCAAGGAAGGACCCCAATGTGCATCTCCATCTATGATCCGCCTGCCAAGGGTCTGAAAAGGAGTTGTCCTTGGCTCCTTATGATGAATAAGGGATTTCAAGGAGTGAACCTTCGTGCCATCATCTTGAGGAAGGTCGAGTGACCAATTCTTTAACTCTGGGTACTGGTGAGAAGGCCACTTACCTGAGTAACTTCCTTGTATAGGGGGATGCACTAATAATTTCGTTCCTTTGTCACCAGAGTCACCTTCGCTGTCAGTGATAAGGAGATACTTTTCGTTTGAAGAAGCGACTTCCTTGAACACCACCATTGCATCAAGACTAACCTGCAACAAAAGGAAGGAAAAAGAAAGTTTGGTTAAAATAGCAGGGTTGAAAGTAGTAAAAGACTTCTTGAATTTTGGGTGAGTTTTATTGAAGTGGGTAATTGCATCTCCTTGGTACTCCTCAAGCCATAATATGGCTCTCGTGGGAGTTTGCGGTTGCGCCATCTTCAAATTTTGGTTGCGCCATCTCCTTGGTACTCCTCAAGCCATAATATGGCTCTCGTGGGAGTTTGCGGTTGCACCTTCTTCAAATTTCTTGGTTGCACCTTCTTCATGTACTCCTCAAGCCATAATATGGCTCTCGTGGGAGTTTGCGGTTGCACCTTCTTCAAATTGGTTGCACCTTCTTCATTTTGTTGCGCCATCTCCTTTATACTCCTCAAGCCATAATATGGCTCTCGTGGGAGTTTGCGAAAAAAATCGGCATTGACAAGAAGTGAAAATCATGAGGCATGTGAGCTACCTTAGTGTTTTGAATTCCACGAGTTATGAAGTGCAGAGCACAATTGGAACGTCAACTCGCTTCAGTGGGTGTCAATACAAGCTGCAAAAAAAAAAACAAAAAAAAAAAGAGGGAGAAGAACTTTAAAAGTCAGCAGCGGCACCAATGTGAGAAAATTCAATTTCTTAGTAAGAAAGTTTCTAGGCGAGCCTACGAGTTACCTGGGGGTGAAGTTCGCAAATTGTAATTCCCCAAGAAAGCTGGAAAATTTCGGTCTAAACGAAAGCTAGAAACGGCGCAAGCTAGACGACTTCGCAAATTGTAAATTCCCCAAGAAAGCTGGAAAATTTTGGTCTCCAAGCAAGCTGGAAAACTTTGCAAGTTGTGTCGTGCAGGTTGTGTCTCCTCATATAGGAGCAAGGAAATTCATATCTTATATAAAGTTGCATGGAAAATTTTGGCAGTATTCGAATTAGGAAGCTGTCAAAATTTGGAGAGTACCACATTGCTAAGAAGATCGGTTGCCTAAGGGTCCGCGATTAGTCTCTTGGGACATCTGGAATTCTAAAAATCAATGAAGCCATCATGCAGGCAATACCATTGGTTTGATAATTACCAAACCACTGCGATGATGCAGCTACAATTTTAGCATCTTGGGTTCAGTTTCCAAAAGTCATTCAGTTGATAGTTTCCAATGGTTTACAAGTTGATTTTAGCAATTGTCGATTTGCTCCCATGGTGCTTGATTGAATATTCATTCTGGGCGGTGGACCTATTTTGATTGGTACGTGAAAGTAAAGGTCAGAAGGAAAGAAATCACCTACCTTCTACACCGTCCAATAGTTGGTTTTGGCAATTAGCCAATTCATTGCAAGTGCTCAATGAATTCGGCAGCGCTCAATGAAGTTTGCTCAATTCCAAATGAATTCGGCAGTGCTCAATTCGGCAGGCACTTGCCCAATTACCAATTCATTACAAGTGCTCAATGAATTCGGCAGTACTCAATTTGGAAATGATTGAAAGTGCCACGGCATTATGATTCTATACATGAATCAATTTGGTTCGCAAGTGTTCAACTGCATTGTGAGACTAGAAAGAAAACTTGGAAGCTACAAGTTTCGGCAGTTATACTTCTTTAAATCAAGTTTAAGAAATCAATTCCAATTTGCTTGTGAATAGGTTTCGGCAGCTATCAATTTTGTTTCCTGGTTTGAAACCTCATACAAGGTGGTGAAAGTTAATAGGTTTGGCTGGCGGGTTACCTAAGTTGAGAATGTTCCAAGTAGTTGTGACCTGTTTCTCGTAGCATTTGGAAGTATAAAGTTCAATGGGTCTTGCTCCTTTAAATTAGCTGGTGCCAGGTTGCCAAAAAAAAAAAAGAAACCAATGGCTGGCTGGAGTTTGCAAAGGCTGATTATAGCAATGCCATGGATTTGGAAGCCGCTAACTTCGAGTAACTTCCAATTACTTAAAAGGCAAATTGGAAATTATCAGTTCGATTTAGTAAGTCTGCTGCATATAATTTTGGGTGCAAAAGTGTGAAGACATTGCCTAATCCTTGCACCAAGTTTCGGTTCTCAAAAGTGAAAGTTTTATAGTAAATATTGAACGGGAAGTTTCCACCGAATGATTTGGTGGCCATGTCTAATTGTGGTAGACGTTTAAGCGGTGTCGGTCGTAGGAAAATTTCCAAGTGCAACAGAAGCAGTGATGCCCAATTGGATGTTTCCATCTCTTGCTTCAACATATTGCCGAATGTCATAAGCAATTACGTGACTTTGGGAAAGTAGAGCAATTCATGATTGATTGAGCAATTTTCTATAAACTTGATGACCAGTTTCACGCAACCTTTGGAAATATGAAATTCAATGGGCCATCTTTCGAGCAATGGAATTGGTTTTGACAATTCCCAAGTACAGGTCCGAGACTAATTGCAATTGAAGCAACAAATTCATTGTGATGGCATAGGGAATGATCCTATGCATTGCACCTCGCCATAGACCTCATATGACACATGGTCCGTGGGGACTTTTGATCATAAATATGATCTTGAATTGCATGTATTAATCCAAGCTCAAATTGGCAAATGAATTGGCTTTCTTTTATATACAAAATAAAAAAATAAAAAAAATCAAGTACTTCAAGTCTCAATTACAATCCTTGACAGGCAAGCTTCAATTGAGCCTTGAAGTGGGGGCATTTGTAGACAAAGAAATTTTATTTAACTTATTTAGTCGAGATTTATTAAATCGATCTTGACTAAATTAAGTTAAATTATAGAAGTCCACTATGTTTTGGATTGTCAAATTGGGCCAATATTATATGGGCTATTAAATCAAATTAAATTTGTAATGTCCATTTAAATTGGAGTGAATTAATTAATTTATTAGTTCACAATGGACTATTTGGGTTGGCCCACTATTTAAGCCCAAGTTAAATGGGTTTCTTAAGTGACAAGTTACCCAAATGCAGGAAGATTCTGGAGGGTTTTTTTGAAGACCTAGCCTATATATTTTGGCTATAAATAGAGGTCTTCCCTCAAGGAAAAGATATAGAGAAATCCCTAACATTCGGAGAAACTCTGTCAAATTCTCGCAAGAGCTTTCTTCCTCAAATCCAAGTCCAAATCAAGTCAAACAAATCCTCCTGCTATCGGTATTGAAGACTTGAAGTTCCAAGTGTTTGACGCCATCATCAAATCAATCGTTTTCTACGCCGAAATTGTAGGAAACACCCTTTCGATTGGAGAACAAGTCTTTTCGGCCCTTCAATTGAAGCTATTCGAAGAAAAGAATCAGGGGATTAATTTCTTTGATTCAAGAACTTTCAGAAATTGTAGCCTACTTATTATTTAATTTAATAAATTTGATATTTGTGCAAGTTTTCTTGTCTTTCATTTTAGGCAACAAAATTTGTGCTTACATAGTCAAGAAACAACGGAGGATTTGGTTCATCTAAAATTGTGAGATCGAATTGATTTTATTTATTCCTTTGATTTTCTGGTATTCACATATTCCCTCCTTTACTTTCTTTTGGTTGTTGTGTTATTCGAATATCTAGGGCTCGGAATTTAGATTAATTCAATAACTTAAAGTCAATTAGGACAATTAAATCCGTAATTGTTTAATTGTTCTAAATTAGTGGTAACTGATATGATTGGATTTGTGTCAGGGAAACATATGAGCTAACTTAAAATAACCCTCGTAGCGTGTTATTTGGTTAGAATAGGGCTTCTCTAATTCTTAAGGCCATTGGGGAATTGAACTCTAAGATCGTACCTAGAGTTATTTCTTGATTAGGGCAGTAACTAACGGCCGTACCTTGGCTATCAATAAAGTAATGAGAAGTTGATTGTCATAGTTTGTTTGGCAGTTATAACTTGTTTATCAGTTAATAAATGAAATTATTATTGTATCAATGATCAATTAGTGACCATTTCTGAATTATTTTCTCAGCTAGAGTTATTTTATTATTGATTCAATTCTATAAATTGTTTATTAGTTTTATTTAATTATTTTTTTATTTGAGATGGTTTTAATTAATTTCCATTTTTATAAAAAAGTACCCCTCAAGACTTTGAACTCTAGAAGAAATAATTTTTTTCCCCAATTCTGTGGATTCAACCTGCTAGCTTACTATATACACAAATATTTTGTATTTTTTTTTTAGCTAGGTATTTATAATTGCACAGGTTTGGACACCTGTCAAACTTTAGAAAAATACGAATTAATTGGGTGCTTTTTTACATCTTATGTAGGAAAGAATGGTTCTTGTTAGTAATTTTGGATTGGCTAAGGACTGGAGAACTTTTCAGTTTTTATAGTTCAAAGCTAGTTCAATCCAGTCTAAAATTTTTCTAAGTTTTATTTTTAATTATAATATAAATGGATTGACTTTGATTTTCTTTTTTCCAAAGAAAATTTTGTATGAATCGGGTAAAAATCTGATTTTATAATTTGGACGCGATTTGGCTTGGTTCTTGATTGCATTTGATTACTTTCAAATTGTTTTTCTAATTTGACAAGTGAAACTGGCTTGTGCTATGGGGAATGCTAACTTTAGTTTCTTCTTTAAAGCAAAATAATGTTTTAAAATAAAAATAAACTAAAGAAACCGTAATATCTTCTTTGAGACTAAACAAAAGATGGTCCTAAAAGTTGGGGTATCACAATCTCCCCTCTTTCAAAGAATTTCATCCTCGAAATTGCAATCAACGAGCTAAGGGTTGGAATACTCGAATACCTCATTAACAAGTTCATCAGTACTGGTAAAGATTACCTCAAGAATTAGTCACTCTATGTATCGCAATCCAAGATCCAACCGTATAATCCTTATCTTACGGTCTCAATGGTCTTTAAATATTTTGTAAAACGAGTAGAAGGAAACCTCAATACGATGGAAAATAGGGAAGGTACCTTCGGTGATTGCCAATGGGTCTGTCACCTCTTGGCTTCCTATTGCATAGGTCCTTACCGGCACTTTCAGTCGATTACCCATTGCATTGGTCGGCTTAGACGTGTTCCCTTCTGCCCTTGGCAAATTTCCTTCTTTTGGTAGGTGAGGGCATTGAGCAATTAGATGCTCAGCACTACCACATCGGTAGCATTTCCGTACTTGTCCTTTCTTCCAACAATTATCTTCTATGTGATTAGCAGCCCCACAAAATCCGCATGCCATTCTGGGTCCCGATGTCGGACCTCCTCGTGAGGTACCCCTTTGGGTCTCTCTCCCTACCTTATTTTTCTCAACATTTCCTTGATTTGGCATCCCAGTGGATCGTGGTCCACCTATTCCTCGACCCTTCTTAGGTGGTGGCTCGCTCCCCGATCTCTGTCCCTCAATATAACTACTTGTATCTGGGTGCCTTCTTTTTTTATCATGAAAGGCCTTTACTTGACTCTTAGTACTTTCAATTCTTTGTGCCTTTTCAATCGCTTGACTATAAGTCTCTAATTGAGCAGCTGCCAATGCCTCTTGAATCTCCACGTTCAAACCCTGGACAAACCGACGAATTCTCCTTTGGTCTGTCAGTACCAACTTTGGAGCAAAACGAGAGAGTTTGGTAAATTGCGTCTCGTACTCCGCCACACTCATAGTCCCTCGACGTAGGCGTATGAACTCATCCTCTCGCCTTTCTTGAACAAGTGGCGGTAAGTACTTCTCATTAAACTCACGGGTGAAATTAACCCATGTCCATGGGGTCTGCTCTCTATCCCACTTGGCTCGAATTACATTCCACCAGGCACGAGCCGCTCCCTCAAATTGAAAAACGGTAAAAGCAATCTGCCGTTCCTCCGGGTATCCTAACGCAGCAAAAATGTCTAGCATTCGCTCCAACCAACTCCCCGCTATATCAAGGCTAGGTCCACCCAAAAATTTTGGTGGTAGAAACTTCTGGAACCTTTCTAAGGCACGGTCCTCTCCTTCATGATTTCCAGGATGCTGTACTTGGCCTTGACCCTGTTGGTTGACCATTCGTTCTAATAAATCAGCCATTCCCTGTATGGCTGTAGCTACCTGGGTTTCGGCTTGTGTACTCGTATTTTCATTGGTTACCCCTTCGGTTCCTTATCCTCGTCCTCTACCCGCACCACGAGTCTCCATTTGATGGTTTTATAGTTGCTATAATTGGGACAAAATATGGTACAAGATCAAAGTGTTGAAAAGTTATAAAATGCATGAAATAATCAAAAGATCAAAATGTGTACATATATATACAAGTCACGCCAAAAATATACACAATATAATAAACCATATACACCAAGGGACATTTCAAGTTAGACAAAGTCAAGTGCAGTAAGTACTATATATGTAGGCATTAACATACCACAAGTAAATGACATGTAGGGACAATGCAAGGGCAAAATGAAAGAAAATGCGACTTGTCGTCCCACACTCAGTGAAAATCACCCCCGTCCGGTTTCTTACTCCACTTCCCAAGGTGCCCGTTGATCTCTTGTACTCACTCTAGCCAGACAAAGCCTGTTCATGTTCCCAAAATACAAATCCCAAATACCTAACACCGCCTCAACTCTGGAGTACTCGGGCACAAGAATCCGAAATAAGATAATTCACATCTCGAGCTGGCCAGTCCCAAGAGTAAACAATCTACATTCGAAATTCCTACCTGACGTACCTATCTATGGTCCTCAGATACCATGAGAAAGATTTGAGGCCTATAACAATTATGATCCATAACTTATGCTCGAACGAGCACAGAGTCCTTCATACTTATTCACCACTTGGCCCAAGCTCACTCCGCGCAGAGACCACGCGAAGCAGGCTCTGATACCACCTGTGGTGGCCCCACCTCCCCTAGGGCGTACCCCAGGTTTCGGCGGGTCGCCTGCCGAGCTCAGAAAGTAAACCCTAGAAAAGTTGATAACTACAACCACCACGATAACTATATACATCTTACTAGTCAACTTATAACAAGGATAAATTCAACTATTCTCTAATCAAAAGACTAAACACCTTCTCGAGCGATCCCCGCATCGACCCCCTGCTAAGGTAAACAAATGGAATGAGGTAAGCTATATGGCTTAGTGGTTAATCAGGGTAAAAATGTAAACTCACATCATTAAACAAGTAAATCAGGATAATTCACATCAATAACAGAAAGTAACATCACAGGGTAGGATACGGCTGCTCAAAAGCCAGTTCAGTATCCCCAGCTTCAACGCCTATTACACTCCATCAAACCAAGTACTCATGTCCTACACTCCACTTAACTTCCCCTTCACCTTATCAACCCCCGCTGCCAGTCACAGCACACAGCAGCTCGCTCGAAGCAAATAACTTTGCTTCGTTAAGCTTTAACCAAGAAACTAAATCCCAAGTTAGCATGAACTATCTTCGACAAGCCCACCTGCTCGAATAGTTCATCTAAACCTTGAATCGGCTGGACCAGGTCTTGAAGAATCGAATCCTCTCAATAGATGGTATCTCTCACAAATACGCACAAAAGTACTTACCCAAAACAGCACACAACAAATGGGATTTAATTCAAGTCATGTAATTACCCCCCATCAGCACACAGCAAAAGGGTGATACTCAAATCATGTAATCACCCTCATCAGTACACAGCAAAAGGGTGATACTGAACATAAGTCATGTATTCTCACATAGGGAATCCAAACAAAGGATGGGCTTAGGTCGAGTGAGATAAAGTACACCCTCGCCTAAGTACCCATTTAACATATACAAAGCACTTTAACAATTTCACATCAATAAACAACCCAATTACTCACTTGATAAAGCTTGGCACGAAAAATGATACAATTCACTGAGTTTGACCGTCACCGTCAAAAGCCTCACAATCTGTATGGACAGATAATATACACACATAAGTGAAATGACCACACAATAGCAGTTTATAACTTAAACGATCGAATACGGTCGAAAATGGTCAAAAATAATAAAAAACGGTCAAAAATGACGTTAAGGCCAAAAGAATGTCGAAATTGGCCGAAATGGCCGGAATGGTAACAAAATACCAAAAGTAGACCTAAACGGTCTAAAACGGCAAAAACGGTTGAGAAATGCACGTGCACGTCCGTGAAAATGAAAATGGTACAAAACGGGTTACACGATTTTGCCCATAACTGGAGTTGTGGTTATCGGATCAAAATGTACTAGATGGTGTCTCGAATCTTAGACAAATGGTTACAACTTCCATGAAGATACCTCAACCCATTTTTCAGTGCATCCAAGTTAAATTTGCAAAATACAGAACTAGAACTCCAAAGGCTAGTTTATCTTTCTCGTGAAAATTTGGCGGCATGCCCCTTGTGTTTACCCATTTTCCAGCCATTATGGCTTCAATATTTTTCTCAAACAAACCCAAAGTTACATACAAAATAATCTCATTTCGATAGACATTCAATAGGCTCAAGGTAATACAAGTATAAAAATCAAGCTAATGACATGTGCGGAAATGAAGTTTAACAAAAGACAGATTTGATATATTTTTGCGTAACGGACACAACTGAGGCTACGCTTATCGGATTGAGGTACAAATCATACTGTTTTGAAGCTAAGGCAGAGAGATACAACTTTGTTGAAGACTACTCAGTCCAGTTTAAAATGTATTTTGGTCAAATTTACCAAAACAACCCCAGATTTTCCAGTTCGAAGTTTACTGTGGCAGTCCTGATTCATTCAGTCATATCTCAGCACATACAACTTCAATTCAAGTGATTCCAAAGCCATTTGAAAGCTAAGATATAGGGTTATAATTCTAAAGAAGACATTGACACCCAAATCAGTAGTATTCCAGGTCAAAACAACCAATTACTGAAGCTGATTATCAGTTTCGGGTAAATACAAGGCAGCAGGGGTATTTCGGTCTTTTCATAGGCTAAGTTGCTCCGATTGAGGTGAAATTTTGTAGGCAACCATAAAATGTTATTCTCTACAACTTTTATGTTTGTACTAAGGCCAATTCAGCCTCTAACATTGTCAAACAGAAATGGGCAGAATTGGAACCTAGAATTTCAGAAATCTGGATTCCAAGCATATAAGTGCTAATCCTCACAAATTGAAGTTGAAACACCCCTACTACCTCCTATACATGCTTATATACATCATATATCATCCATACAACAAATATGAGAAGGAAATTATTCAAACCCTGACTTAAATATATCAACCCCAATCATCCAAATCTACTTGATATAAGCATAACAAGCAAAATTACATGCTACTACACAACTCAAACATGGTTACGGGAAAAAAAAAGTTAGTCAGCCATTATACCTCAAGACAAGAGCTTTCAAAGTTATCCTTCACTTCCCTTGGCAAAATTTAGCTCCTTAAGCTTCCCAAGCTTCCAAACTAATGATTAATCGGTGTAGTTTTTCTTGTTTTCACTCATTCAAGCTCAAACCAAGATTGATTGAAGTTTCCTTTTCTCTTGTTTTTCCTCCCTCAACTCACGACTGATATGCAGAAATAATGGAGGAAATAGGTTGGTTTTTTTTGGTGATAAATATGGTGTAAATTAGTTAGTCAACCATCCAATGAAATACCGCCACTTGTCGCCACCAATTCCATTCATTTTTTCCCTTCTCTCTCTTGGTATTTAAAGTCAACAATTGTGGCTGATGTATGGGATATTTTGAGGGTTAATTAGCTTTAATAAAATAAGAAGATTAAGGTATAAAGTAGGGATCAAGTGGTGTGTTCAATCGGTAGCGCGCGACACCCGTCGGTCCGAGCCGTTTTTCCTTAAATCGCATATACTTGAGTTTTTAACTTCTAATCACTAACTTATTATTATCACTTCTAATCATATAATATTTCCTCATCCAAAAGTCACTCTTACCTGCCAAATTTGATCCTCACTCCGTACCGAATAGTCACACTACGAAAAAACGTGAAAACCCTAATTCGCTCTAACTTGGAAACGGACAACGAAAACCCTTACTTCTATATTCATTTACACTTATTGTGGGGTGATTGGGTAGTAGGGCCATAATAAATGGATAATTTTCAAATAAAAGGGCATTTTTAAGAAAAACGTGAGGGGTTTTACAATTCCATAAATTGAATTTAGGGTTTCGGTTAAAA
>NW_020862337.1:47288-117229 GCF_003713205.1 Coffea eugenioides | reverse complement strand
AGGGGGCAGGTCAAAGGCTAGGGAATGGTGTCCAAAAATATGTCAACAAACAGCCAACAAAGCGAATGATTCCCAGTCACCGCTCCCAACCACAGACAAGTGCAAAAACAGACAATAAACTTACCCCAAAAGCTAATTAATCCTGTGAACAGCAAAATTTTCCCAAAATACTACCAATTGAACCCAAAAACTAATTAATTAGACAAACACAGCAAAATTCCCCCAGACTAATTAAACAGGCAACTAGAGTAAAAACTTTTCCCAAATATCACTGATTGCGCACAAAATTTGACGATTAGTCAGCAATCAACCACAGATATATACCACAGCACCCAAACAAGCACAAAATTTCTGTCCTCAGCTAGCAAGTCAACAATCTGGCCTCAGCTAAGAAATTAAAATCTGGCATCATCTAATGAAAGCTAGTAATCTGGCCTCAGCTACTTAGTGACAGAAAATTAAAGAACGAAATCACCGGAGTGTGGAAGAGGCAGTGGGTGAAGTAGAGAGTAGGGGCGGCAGAGAGGTGGAGGAAGGCAACGCCGCGAGTGAAGGGCACGCGCTTTGGCTGGACTGAGCAGAAAAGGAAGGCGCTCTGCTGTGCGACTGGGTTGTGCCTGGAGAGGAGCTGGAGTCGCTCGCAGAAGGCTGGTGATGGCTGCTGATGCGCAGAGGGCAGCGCGAAAGCTGGCTTGGGGATCGCGCATAAGGACGGAGCTACGCGCGAAGCTCGCTCCCGTGGCTGAAGCCCGCGCGCGCGGTCTGCTGATCTCGCCCAGGCGGGGCACGCTGGTCTGAAGCGCGCGAGCGTCTCAAGCTTGGCTCCTGCCGCGCGCTGGTGCGCTTGGTTGCTGAGCGAAAGGCTGACTCGCGCGCGACTGGCTGCCTGCTGCTTTGCGCGCGAAGAAAGCTGCTGGTGGATTGGAGCACGGGCTGCAGAGGTAGCTGCGCGCAGAGGAGGCGAGCTGCGCTCGGAGGTCGCTCCTGTGGTTGAGCTCGCGTGCGGTCTGCCGAGGAGCTGGATCTGCACTCGACGGCGAACGGAGGTGGCGGCGGACGTGCAGACGGCGGCCGAGGAAAACGCAAGAAGAAGAAGGAAAAAAAGAAAGAAAAGGAAGAAGAAAGAAGAAGAAAGGAAAAGAAAAGAAAGGAGAAGAGAGCAAATAGGGCTACGGGCCTTTGATTTTTTTTTCTTTTTTGTTTTTTGACAAGGGCAATTTCATCTTTTCGCCCCTTTTTTTTCTCAAGGAACCTCTGGCCTAGGCGTGGGCATGCCTAACTGCCCCTAGTCATTTGACCATCCGTCGAAAATTTTTTTGATCCTTTAGCGTGACCACCCGACGTGAGCACGCCTAACTGCTACAGAGTCTTCTGACCGTCGCCTTCCAACTCTTTTCATCATACGTGACCACTTAGCGTGGTCACGTCTAACTGCCAATTTCCTGCCACCAAGTAACAAACTACTAAATGCTACTAACACTTAACAAAAACTCCAAAAACATAAGAAAATTAAAATAAAAGCCTTGGGTTGCCTCCCAAGCAGCGCCTTTCTTTAATGTCTTTGGCTAGACATTGTTATGTCTTGTTCATGGAGGATAAAATCTTGTGACTCGCTTCAATGCTTCATCTTCAATGTGATCCTGGTAACCCTCATAGATGGAGTAATCTTTGAGCACACGAGCTACGGTCTTCCATTGACTAGTTGATGGCGCCAAACAAACAAGTGATGACATTGGATCTTCACTCACTCCTCCCTCACGAACATTTATTGGTCCGAGGTATTTTGCCATCATGACTCTTAACTTATTCCTGGCATGAAATTCAAAATCGTCAGGTATAATAAAATCAATCTCACTAACAGGAATTAAAGAATATGAGTTAGGAAAATATTGATTAAGGAATGGAGGAGATGTCACCGCATTTGGAGATTGTTCACTGGATTCATTCACTTGAACCATTTGATGTTGGGGTCTCATGTCTTGCACTTCAACTTTCTTTTCAACTGCATTCTTAGATCCTTCTTCTTGAGATTCTCGCAGCACCATGTCATTCGTCAGGATAATTGCACTCTCATCTTTCTCATGATCGATAATAGTCTGTGAGGGCAATTCTTCACTCATTCGAGAAGTCAATTGCGTTATCCTAGATGTCAATTGATCCATTTGATCTGCCAGGTTACACATTCTCACTTGTATCTCCTGATGAAAATCTATTGTCGCCTGATGAAAATTCATTGTCTCTTGTTGAAGTTGATATGCCTCCTGTTGAAT
Organism: Coffea eugenioides; assembly: GCF_003713205.1. NCBI lineage: Eukaryota > Viridiplantae > Streptophyta > Magnoliopsida > Gentianales > Rubiaceae > Coffea > Coffea eugenioides. Next base: position 114,959 of record NW_020862337.1, on the reverse strand, counting down.
TTGATGTGTCTCCTGTTGAATTTGATATGTGTTAGTAGCTATTAATTCAGCTATTTCTTCAAGAGACATACCTGACATGGATGACGGTTCTTGAGACTCTAACTGTTGAAAATCTATTGGCCTTTGTCCATAATTAAAAGTGGAATCAACCCACTATCCTTGCTCATACCCGTTTGAATAAGGGTCATACCACGTTTGAGACCAGGGTGAAAAATCTCCATAATTATTGATTGGGACACTCAGATTATCTTGATATTCGGGGCACATACCGGTTGAATGATCCCTGGCATAATAAATTTTACAGGTTGCAGCAGCCATTCTTTCTCTAATAGAGTTTAGTGCCTCTGAATATGCAAACTTAGCAAAAAAACAAGTCTCATTGCCTTCCCTGGAAACAAAATCCAGTCTATCACCAAAATACGGAGTGTTAGAAGCCATAAACTATATATAAAAAAATGAACTCAAAAAGAAACAAATTAATCTGGCACCAGTCCCCGGCAACGGCGCCAAAAATTGACAGGTGCCGAACCTGTGCAATAATAATAAATAAAACCTAACTACCACCTAAAGCAGCCAATAATCAATTCGAGTACTGGAGCAGGGACTCTAGATGTGCAATGGGTTACTTGATTCACCCTGTTCCCGAAGAGTTTGCTTAATCCGATATACCTGAATTAATTATTTAACTGAATTCACTACTAGTAGACAGTGATAAGCAGGGTCGTCTCCTCAGGGACTGGAGAGAAAGTTATTTCTTTTCAAATCAAGATTAATGGGGGGGGTTTTGGGATTAAATGCCAACTAAACAAATTAAATGCAGAAAATAATTTAATTAAAAGAAGTAATTAAGAGAAACTCTAGCCAATGGTACACTTCAGAAATGGTTCATGCAACTGATCATCGATTCAAATATAATTCCAACATTTATTAATAGACCAGTTATAGTTGTCATGCACGCGATAAACAACCAACCTTTCCTTAATTTCTCGATAGTTAAGGTACGACCGTTAACTATTTCTCTAACCCAAAAACAACCCTAGGTACGACCGTAGGATTTAATTTCTAGATTGCATTAATAATTAGAAAGGCCCAATCCTAACTAACAAACACGCTACGAGGGTTTGTTTAAGCTAGATCGTATGCTCCCCTGACATAAACCCAATTACGCCAGTTGCTACTAAGATAGAGATAACGAACAATTACGGATTCAATTACCTCTATTTAGCAAAATAGCCTATATGAATAATTAATTATTGCGCACTAATCAATCATACATAAGGACTATAACAATTAAAAACAGGAAACACATAAATACCAATAAATGAGGAAGCGATTAAAATAATTTCGATCTCACAGTAATTGTTGAACCAAGTCTTCAGTTGTCCCCTTGACTAGAATTAAGAGGTTAGTCCTCCATTAATGGAGAACAACCATGCGAAAGAGCTATCTGAAGTTTACAAGATTGTTCCTGGCCTTTTTCTCTAAAGCTAATGAAAGCCAAGCGAATGGGAGGGCCAAACGGCCGTCCTCCCCCAGGAGTCACGGTTCTCCCCTCCTTAAAGAAAGGAAAACCTAAGTGGCTCTCTAACTCCTCATCTACCGCCTTCTTATTTCGAAAGCTAAAGAATTCTTTTTGAAAACTATTACTAGTCAAAACGAAAACCAAGTCTCCTAATAATAGTCAACAATAGTGGCTCTTAAGGGTCTCTCACAAAACATACGAGAGATTCCCTTTTTTCCTCCCTTCAATTTCGGTCAAAGCAAGATTGGAAGACAATTGCAATGGTCCCCACTTTCCAAGGTCAACAAAAGATGATAAGCAATACAAAGTCAAGAATGGCGGCTCTTGTCTCCTCAGATGCCTTTCTCAAAGCTGTGACCCATCTCCCTTTAAAAGCATAGCCTAGCAGAAAACCTAAGCCAGGCGACAAACTAACTCTCGCCTAATTAGATTTCTTCAGCTTCTCAAGCGGGCCCCACGTACGACAAATCCTCTAAATTTTGATTTTAAGCACTTTTCAGCATCCAGTCCTGCAATTGGCACCAAAACAAAATATCAGTAGAATCCACTCAATTACTGGAAATATTTAGTCGAATAAAAGTGTATTAATGCCCAAAATAACCCCTAAAATGCACCCTATCAATACGTGACCTAAAGGAGGGGAATGCAACATAATGGGTACGGGGAACTAAGATTCGTGATTTCAATTTTCCTTTTTATGGAGAGGATGAGAGCATGCTAAGGCTAAGAAGCCATACTCGTTCATTTTCCATATTTGAAGGGTGACTCTCCTAATCTAGTCAAACAAATGAACTAACATATTTCTATTTTCTTAAATGGAATGCAAGTCTAAATGTTATGTTTTGTGCACATAGGGATAAGGGAGATAATATATAGCAGGAAAATCATGCAAGATGAGAAAAGATCCTAAAAATGAAAAGTATGCATGAAATGCAATAACTGTCAAGCAAAGTATGAATTCTAACGCGAAAACGATCTAAAAGGTCTAGCGTTGGACTAACCCATTTCTACAAGTCTTCATTAGTATTGGACTTGTGAAAAATCGGGAAGAAAGGCTACAACTAGCATTGGACTAGTGCGGTGACGTCATGCATTTATTATAACTGCATAAATCATATAAAACATAATTAGAGCAAGTAAACACATAATGCACATAGAACACATAACAGATAAGCATAATTTCTAGATACAAAACCTTAGTGAAAGCAAGTAAACACGTAAGCACATTAGTATGCAAGCACACAATCAAATAAACGTAGATAAAAGTCTAACTATTACATTCGGGACCTTAACTACATCTAAGGGGGAAACTAACAAAATAACCTAACTATTACATTTATCTAACTAAATATATTTTTGACAAAAATTGAGACCTATCTATTACATAATCTAGCTAAATACATGTTTTGAACGCCTATCTATTACAAATTGGCATTTAAATGCCTCACAAATAATCATCGAAATTAAATAAAATAAATGAATCTTAAAATGAATAAAATGAGTAATTAAAGAAAAAACACTCAAAACATGCAATTACACATAAAAAACACATAAGAGAATTTAAAATAATAAAAGAAAGTACCTCTCTTGAAATGGTGATTAAATGAGGTGAAATTTGTCCTATTTATACTCCAAAAATCAACAAAATGGTCAAGTCACCAATTTAATTAACAAATAAATTATAAAGAAATGGAAATAACCATAAAATCTACCAATTAAAGCATTCAAATGAAGTATAGTTAACAATTAAAGAAGATAGACAACTTATATTTAAGAAATCAAAACTGTTAGGGACCTAATTACAAAATTTAAGAAATTTGTTGTGGCCAAATCTAATTATTTCAAAGATTAAGGGTAAAAAATGAAGCGAAATAAAGTTTAGGGATCAAATTACAATTACATTAGGGATCTAATTAAAATAGTTTAAAAGGTTTAGAGCCACAATATAATTACTCAAAAATACAAGGATCAAAATGCAATTTCATCACCAGACTTCTTTACATAACAGGCCATTAGGCCATTCTTTTTCATTTCTTGGGCCAAGGACATTTCATCCCAACGAAAATCCAAGGCAAAAGGATGGGCCAACCAGCCATTTTATTGATGAAACCCAAACAATCATATATGGGCTCAAATCCCCAAGCCCAGGTAAGAAACCCAAAAGAAATAAACCAAAACCCAACCAAAATAACCCTAAACCCAAAAACTCACTTTGTTACAAAACCCAACCCAAATATTAAAACAACAAAAATCATTAAGCTATATTTATGCCTTGAAAGTTGAAACCTAGAAATATTCTGACCAAAAAACTTCTTAAAACATTAAACAAAAAAGGGATTAAAATTTGATAGGGGCAACATTAGTTCAATTTTTCTTATTTTTGGGCCATAATACAATTAGGCAAAAGTTTGGGGGTAAAAATGTAATTTTCAAAATTTACATGCATCTTCTTCGGAGCATGCTTTCTTATTCTGCAACTTTCTATATTGCTGTTAAAAGAGGAAAAAACAGCAACATTTCGGTCCAAAAACAATAATCAAAACCATCACTTAATCTTGTGTGAAAAGGAAAAATGAAACCTTTTTCTATGCAACACCAAGTTTAAACCCAATATCGCAACAACTAAACACAAGATTCAAAGCTCATCACATGAATATGCAACTAAGGTTCAAGCTACAAGAAATGGCAGGATAATGAGAAGAAAATGGAGATCTTGATTCATGGTTTGCAAGGTCATTCTCATGATTTTTTGTCTCCTATTTCGAAGACATCAAAGGACTACCAAGACTGCATTAAATGACAGAAACCAAATCAACGTAACAAAGAAATGACCATGGTCATCAAGCGTCGGCAACAGCAAAACGATTCAAAAACTCGCGTCTAACAAGCTTGAATCTTCATGGGAGTTGTGTATAACCAACAATAGGAGAGGCTAGAGTTACCTGAGGACGCTGGTGCAATCAAATGAACGTGAGGTACTCCAAGGAAGTCGTGCGGATTCTTGGAACGAAGTCAGGAGCACTTTGCTGCAGAAATTTCAGCCCTGGCGAGCTAGCTACTTTGAGCTGAAATTAGAGAGATCTGGAAGTGTTTTTTCGAGAATATTTATAAATGAAAATTGTTTTTTAGTGAATGTATATGGTTCAGAAGTTAAAAAATCACCTAAAGAACTAAAATATAGATCGGATTTTGAACCAAAATTGGGCCTAAAGGTCAGCCCTGGCTCAAGAACTTTTCTTGCAGAAAATTTCCTCCTCTCCCTTTTTCTCTCTCTCGTTCTACTTTTTCTCCCTTTTTTTTGCCTTTCCACCGCCTCTACTCTTTTTCTCCTATTGTTGTCCCAATGGCTGCGTTTCTATCCCTTTATATGGAGCCAAAAACTCCCCTCCAACCCTAATGGCAATGGATGCGATGAAACAGATTTTTTGCTGGTTTCTTTATAGCCATTCGATGGGTTTAATTCTAGAGAGATCTGTTGGATCCTTAATCCAACATTGGACTTATATGTGAATAATTATGTATTGCAAACTGTCAATTAAGGTTAAACCCAATTAAAGTGATCAAATATAGTTTGGGTTTAATGTATCTAATAGGATGTGGGCCCTTTTATGTGTAGAAACTTATGGGCTCCTATTTCAATGATGGGCTGAAATAGGGCTCCAAAGGTAACAGGAATGTTACCTATAAATAGGGTTATGGTCCCCAGGTCACAGGTATCGTTTTTTAGTTGTCGTATTCCCTAATACCACAAAATACCTCTTCCCTGATATCCCATCGTCAGGAAAGATACCAGAGAGAAACTAAAGGCCTCTCTCAAAGGATCGGTGAATACCTGTTGACCTGGAAGGCCACCCCAAATCTCTAGGGATTCAAGTATCAAGTTTATCAATATGGATTCAGGTACGCTTCCGCTATTTTATCGTTTATTTATTTCTTAATAATCGCCATATAGATCTTGGGTTCAATAGGTGATGGTTTTCACCAGTGGTTAAATTTAGATAACCACCCTTACAAGTGGTATCAGAGCCCATATGGTTGGTTATTAGGAAATAATTTTGTTTTAGTAATTCATAGTTTTTTACTATTAGTTCTGTTTTCATGGTTGCTAGTTGCGGACTTTGATGCTATTAAATATATGACCGTTATGTGTTCAAGTCTTGTTGATTCACTGGTTTGATCATATATGTGCAAGATCTTGGTTGCTTCTGCTGCGATACATGGATTCAGAACTATGATGTTTCTTAAGTTTATTTGTATCCAATCAGTTTGTTTGATATAATGGCCGATTGACCTTTACATCCGAAGAATTTGTCTTAGCATACGGTGGCTAGTTGGCACATGTTTCGGAATCTTAATTGATTGTACAGTAGAAAGCCGAAACAGAAAGCTTCTGTGGGCCATTGTTTTGCTATGCTAAAAGCCGAAAAAAAAAAAAAAACCAAAATAGCTTCAGAACGAATTGATGCTTCAGAACCAAAATAGCTTCTGGATTGATGCTTTTGGTCTTCGGTCAACTTTTCAATTAGTGGGTTCCACGAATTGTTAGGCATTAATATATTGCTTTGCTATGGCTGCTGATTCATTGTTTCATGTCCTGCCATCATTATTGCTAGTTTCATGTTTCGGCCATTATTGCTATTGTAGTAGTCATGCGGGTTCCACCGAGTAAAACCTATAATTGATTGTACTAATAGTCAATTTTTTTTTATAACCAAATTGGATATAAAACCTTGTATAAAGATCCGGACTTTAATTTGAATCTTTATAGGTTGATTTGGTTAATACTTGAATTTTCTTTGATTTGTTTTTTTTTTTAAGAACAAATATGCTTATATTTATGTTAAAGATATTAGGGTTTCTTTAATTTAAGTAAACCCTAATAAAGTTAAATAGGACATTTAAGCCCTATAAAATTCATATGTGTGGCCCATTAAATATGTTTTTTTTTATAAAGTACATTTCAAGAAAATTTTTGGGTTTAAATGTTAATTTTGGGTCAAATTATGGATATGGACCTTTGGTCCAATAAGTCATGATTTAATTTAATTGATTTGACCATGTTTGACCACGTTTTGACCAAAGTTGACCAAAGTTGACTTTGATCAAAATTTTTGTTTTATTTGGATAATTTTAAATTTGAATATTGGTATGATTATATATATTTTGGAATAAATTAATTGAAATAATATGCCACCAAAGTGACCTCTATTATGGAAATTAATTTATTTTAAAATATAATTAGTTGGGCACTAGTAATTTTATGAATATTGATCGGCCCAAAGGAAGGTCAATATTTAATGAAATTACATGTGTACTTGTGGTAATAAATGCGTGATAATTATTTGGATTTTACATGTGATTTATAAATTGGCCCAAAGGAAAATTTATTTTCGACATGTTATTATTATCAGCATTTATTACTGCACCAAGATATCACTCACTAGTTAATATTTTTGTCCAAAGACGAAATATTAATGGAATATCGGTATCTTGAGATGGGACTACCATTATTTAAATTTATTATTGTTTTGATTCATGTGAGCTTGTTTTAATTATGTTATGTTTTCTGTTCAGTTGCGAATGATTTTACAAATATTACTTCCAACATCAATAATATTCCTATGCTGAATGGCACAAACTTCAAGTCCTGGAAAGAAAATCTCTTGATAGTACTTGGAGTAATGGATCTCGACCTTGCGTTAAGGGATGATTCTCCCCCACCTCTTACAGATCAAAGTACCTCTGATGAAAAGAGAAATAATGAGAGGTGGGAGAGATCAAATCGCTTGTGTCTGATGATCATTAAAAAGGCCGTTCCAGAAGCATTCAGGGGAACAATGTCAGAAACGACTGTAACCGCTAAAGAGTTCCTTCAGAACATTGAAAAAAGGTTTGTCAAGAACGAAAAGGCTGAAGTTAGTACGCTCTTGACACGCCTGGTTTCAATGAAATATAGTGGTAAAGGCAATATCAGAGAGTATATCATGGAGATGTCTCATCTTGCTTCGAAATTAAATGCACTTAAGTTGAAACTCTCCGAAGAGTTACTAGTGCATTTGATTTTAATATCTCTTCCTACACAATTTAGCCAATTTAAGGTGAGTTACAATTGTCAAAAGGAGACTTGGTCTCTAAATGAACTCATCTCACACTGTGTAGAGGAAGAGGAAAGGTTGAAGCAAGAGCAGACAGAAAGTGCTCATCTGGTGTCAACCACTAATAATAAAAGTAAGGGACTTAAAAGAAAGAAGGAAAAAGGAGCTGCAGGTACAGCGCCACAAAAGAAACAACAAAAGAAATCAAATGATCAGGGAAAGAATAGTTGTTTCTTCTGTGGGGCTGAAGGGCATCAAAAGAAGCATTGCACCAACTATCACGCTTGGCGTGCTAAGAAAGGTATGCTTCTTAATTTGGTTTGTTCTGAGGTTAATTTAACTTCGGTACCTAGACACACATGGTGGTTAGATTCCGGTGCAACAACTCACATCAGTGTGTCTATGCAGGGTTGCCTGAATTGCCGAAAGCCCAATGATAGTGAAAGATATATCTACGTGGGCGATGGCAAAACAGTTCAAGTTGAGGCAATTGGAGTTTTTAGATTATTGTTAAAGACCGGATTTTATTTGGATCTCAATGAGACATTTGTTGTACCGTCATTTAGACGGAATTTAATTTCTATTTCTGCTTTGGACAAATTTGGTTATTTCTGTTCATTTGGAAATGGAAAATTTGAATTGTTTCATGATTCAAAATTGGTTGGCTCTGGTTCTTTAATGCACTACGATAATCTATATTTAATTGACACAATTGTCTCATTTAATGAATCTCTGCATTTGAGTACTAGAGGAGTTAAAAGAAAATTAGCCAATGAGAATTCAGCTGCATTATGGCACAAGAGATTAGGACATATCTCCAAACGGAGAATGGAAAGACTTGTGTCAAATGAAATTCTCGACCCCTTGAATTTTACAGATTTTAATGATTGTATTAACTGTATAAAGGGGAAACAAACCAATAAAAGGAGATTTGAAGCCAATAGGTCCTTAGACGTCTTAGAACTTATACATACAGATATTTGTGGACCATTTCCTACATCTGCTTGGAATGGTCAACAATATTTTATAACGTTCATAGACGATTTTTCAAGATATGGCTACATATATCTCATTTCTGAAAAGTCACAGTCACTGGACGTGTTCAAAAATTTTAAGGCCGAAGTTGAGAATCAACTCAACAAAAGAATTAAAAGCGTCAGATCTGACCGTGGTGGTGAGTACTATGGTAGATATGACGGTTCAGGTGAACAACGTCCAGGACCATTTGCTAAATACCTAGAGGAATGCGGTATCGTTCCACAGTACACTATGCCGGGTTCACCCACTATGAATGGTGTAGCTGAAAGACGAAATAGAACGCTTAAAGACATGGTAAGGAGTATGATATGTCATTCCACCTTACCAGAGTCACTCTGGGGAGAAGCACTTAAGACTGCAGCATATATTCTTAACAGAGTTCCAACTAAAGCAACTATCAAAACCCCTTATGAGCTTTGGACAGGGAAAAAGCCCAGTTTAAAGCATCTGCATGTTTGGGGGTGTCCAGCTGAGGCAAGGCCTTACAGGCCAAATGAAAAGAAACTGGATTCAAGAACGATTAGTTGTTATTTTATTGGATATTCTGAAAGATCCAGAGGTTACAAGTTTTATGATCCCACAGCCAAATCAATTTTTGAGACAGGAAATGCCCGGTTCTTTGAGGATGTCGAGTTTGGGGGAGAACATACAGTAAGGGACATTGTCTTTAAAGAGGAATATATTAATATTCCCACAGGTGTCATTACTCTTGCTCAGGACCCTATTCCTGAATTTGATCATGATACAACAAATCAAGACAATGTCGAAGAGCAAACTGTTATAGAAGAACAAACTCTTCCTCTTCAAGAACCAGTGCCATTAAGAAGATCCACTAGAGAAAGGAGAAGTGCAGTGCCAGATGATTACATTGTTTTTCTCCAAGAACATGAGGATGACTCTGGATTGATGGAAGATGATCCAATCAACTTCCGTCAAGCCATGGAAAGTTCAAATTCTCAAAAGTGGATCGATGCCATGAATGAGGAGATTAAATCCATGAAGGACAATGATGTTTGGGATCTTGTCCCATTGCCAGAAGGTGCGAAACCCATTGGTTGTAAATGGATATTTAAAATCAAAAGGGATTCGAAAGGCAATGTGGAAAGATTCAAAGCTCGTCTTGTCGCTAAGGGATTTACACAAAAAGAAGGTATCGACTATAAAGAAACCTTCTCTCCAGTCTCTTCAAAGGACTCCTTTAGAGTTATTATGGCATTAGTGGCACATTTTGATCTTGAGTTACATCAGATGGATGTAAAGACAGCGTTTCTCAATGGTAACATTGATGAGACGATTTATATGGTGCAACCAGAAAACTTTGTATCAGGAGATCCAAAGAATATGGTTTGCAAACTTAAAAAATCCATCTATGGGCTCAAACAAGCGTCTCGACAATGGTATTTCAAATTTCATCAGGTGATCATCTCATTTGGTTTTGAGATGAATTTAGTGGATGATTGTATATACCATAAGTTCTGTGGGAGCAAATATATTTTTCTGGTATTGTATGTTGATGACATTTTGCTTGCCAGCAACGATATTGGTCTATTGCATGAAACCAAGAAATTTCTAACTAAGAATTTTGAGATGAAAGATCTTGGTGATGCATCTTTTGTGTTAGGCATACAGATACACCGTGATCGCTCTCGGGGTATTTTAGGACTATCACAAAAGGGCTATATCGAAAAGGTTCTCAAAAGGTATGGCATGCAAAATTGTAAACCAGGTGACACTCCAGTGGCTAAAGGAGACAAATTTAGTCTTGAGCAGTGTCCCAAGAATGCTTTTGAGGAAAGAGAGATGCAAAAGATTCCTTATGCCTCAGCAGTAGGGAGTCTAATGTATGCTCAAGTATGTACGCGTCCGGATATTGCGTACATTACTGGGATGTTGGGTAGATATTTGAGTAATCCTGAATTAGATCATTGGAAAGCAACCAAACGGGTCTTACGGTATCTACAGAAAACAAAAGACTACATGCTCACGTATCGGAAGTCAGATGAGTTGGAGATCATTGGGTATACTGATTCCGATTATGCTGGATGCAAAGATACTATGAAGTCAACGTCAGGCTATGTCTACTTGTTGGCTGGAGGTGCCATATCCTGGAAGAGTGCTAAACAGTCCCTCATAGCATCTTCCACTATGGCTGCAGAATTTATAGCTTGCTATGAGGCATCCAACCAGGGAATTTGGCTGCGAAATTTCGTCACAGGATTACGTGTAGTGGATGGCATTGAAAGACCACTCAAATTATTCTGTGACAATAAGTCAGCAGTCTTATATTCCAATAACAATAGGAGCTCGACCAAATCTAAACATATAGATATCAAGTTCCTGACTGTTAAAGAAAGAGTGCAGAATGGACAGTTATCAATAGAGCACATCGGGACAAACTCCATGGTTGCGGATCCGCTTACTAAGGGATTGCCACCCAAAATGTTTCATGAGCATACTGCTCATATGGGTGTCGTGTTAAATGATGTATAGTTTTTGTGGGAGTTTGTTATTTTAAATGCTCTTATGATATTTTTCAGTTATTAAGGATTTAAGGATAGTTTATGCATAAATAAAGTTTGGATTTATTTGCACTCTAATTTTGGTATGGTTTGATCTCATAAAATTTAAGGTGGACCAGTTGGAAATAGGCATGTTTTGGTCACATTACATGAAATTTTCATGCTACACATCCACATCATAATTCATGTCATTCAATTGCATTGATATATGTGACCATTGATGGGTCGAGTTACGAAATTGTAACAAAGGCCGCTTTGATCCTATATTGGTGTAATTGATGGACCGAATTGGTTGCAGATACATTGTGATAATGACAGTAAAGTTGAGCTCATACGGTTAATTGCAAAATATAATTATAAGGTTACACATATAGTCCAAGTGGGAGATTGTTGGATCCTTAATCCAACATTGGACTTATATGTGAATAATTATGTATTGCAAACTGTCAATTAAGGTTAAACCCAATTAAAGTGATCAAATATAGTTTGGGTTTAATGTATCTAATAGGATGTGGGCCCTTTTATGTGTAGAAACTTATGGGCTCCTATTTCAATGATGGGCTGAAATAGGGCTCCAAAGGTAACAGGAATGTTACCTATAAATAGGGTTATGGTCCCCAGGTCACAGGTATCGTTTTAGTTGTCGTATTCCCTAATACCACAAAATACCTCTTCCCTGATATCCCATCGTCAGGAAAGATACCAGAGAGAAACTAAAGGCCTCTCTCAAAGGATCGGTGAATACCTGTTGACCTGGAAGGCCACCCCAAATCTCTAGGGATTCAAGTATCAAGTTTATCAATATGGATTCAGGTACGCTTCCGCTATTTTATCGTTTATTTATTTCTTAATAATCGCCATATAGATCTTGGGTTCAATAGGTGATGGTTTTCACCAGTGGTTAAATTTAGATAACCACCCTTACAAGATCTTGATATGGATTAGGGGAATAAGGTGGCAAATGGTTGGGGAAAAGGAAAAGAGAAAAACAAATGGAATGGAATGCCAAAATAGCCGCTGCAAAATTTTGTCCTTGATCGTCCATGGCTTCGTAGAAGGATGCACGCGTAATTATATTTTATTTATTATTATTTTTTTTAGAAAAAGTAATAAATAAACATAAAATAAACTAAAAATAAAAAAATATAACTAAATTGAATAAAAAATAAGCAAAAAATAGAAATGAAATGAAATAATTTTGGTGTTTACAGTGTTTACTATGAATTTATTCTCAATTTGCTAATTTTTTTAATTTGCCAAGTTGTTGCTAGCTGTCGAAAAGCATAGCGTGATTGACATTAATTATTCGGATACCTTTATGGTAGGAACGGTTTGACCGTGCCTATGGTAGGAAGGCCTCCAGAGAGTGACATGTGTTGGAGCTGGATGGAGTGGAAACAGAGACGTTAAGGTGTGGAATCGCGCGTGGAGATCAAACGTTAAAATGTTGTCCGTGGCTGCAAGCTAAAAAGCACAGGTTCGAACATCCGATTGCGTTTTCCAATGTAGTTTGGTGGGTCAGGGCAGGGTAATTGCTGCTCAGAACCACTGGCATTTATACATTTGTAAATCTACCCGTTAGCAATGGGAAAATGCTGCCAAGGTGGTGGACATAAAATTGTGCGGAAAGAAGGTACTGAATTTTTAACAAATAATAAATGTAAAGCGCACACGTGAGGGGGATAATAACCTGGAAGAAGAAAAAGCGGAGCAGAGGTATCAGTAGTAGTTCCGAGGCAACGCGAAACACAAAGGGATTGAAGCCTTCATTACATTTACCTACATAAGTTAAAGTATTGTTTTTATACATTAGTAGTGATTTTTACTTATAACATATTAAATTTGATTAATGCCAACAACATGGTAATTTATGTGAAAAATATGCTATTATGCATAAAAAACTTATACCAATAATACATTTTAGTGTTAATTGAAATAACAGTAAATGTATTATTAATGATTTAAACTGAGTACCTTTCTTAGTAAGTACTGTTAATATACTTGTATGCATACGTAGTGGTATGTGAATAAATAAGTATTTTTGGAATGTATAGGGAAATAATTTTTTTCCTTTTGCAGTAAATGAAAAAGTAAGCTAAAATCTTTGTTGGCGAAGCACCGGATTGTATTGGGTGTAAAAGGGAAAGAAACATGTAAATAAATTTGTTTATAGTACTAGTTGAAATAGATGAAAAATGGTCGTTAAAAGAAGGTACCGTGACACATGATAAAGAAAAGCCATAAAGAGCAGGCCATTTACGAGAAAAGTTATCATTCATAAAAGTAGCAGCTGCTCACGGTTTTCTTAGTAGTCGTCCAACGTATGAGCAAAGTGGCAATAATAAAAATAGTAATTATTTCGATGTATACAAATATTTTTTTTTTGCATTTACAAAAATTAATGAAAATCTTGAATCACAAAGCACATAAGTCACAAGGAATGGTGTAGAAGGGAAAGGAGTAGCAGTTACGTACAGTACTTGTAGTTTGCGTTAGAAGGACTATAGTGCCCTTTTTGAAAAATACCCAGAAAAATATGTAATGCAAACGGAACCGATCCTTCATTGCGTAAAATACCAAAAGTGTGATTGTGTTGTAAGTGTTATCCATTGGAATCCGAAAGTATCATTTTGCAAGCAAATACCACCTCTTTAACACCCATTTTTCCATAAGCAAATTTGTTTAGAAGCATAAAATTCCAAAAAATTCGTTTAGAAGCATAAAATTCCAAAAAATTCGTTTTCCAATAAAACACTAGCTCTGTATGATTTTGCTCTATTAAAAGAACAGAGTACCCATTTTCCCATAAACAAATGTTTTTGTCGGATAAAAAAAAATTGAACCCGTTTTCCAATAAAAAATCAGCTCTTTATGGCTTTCCTCCATGTGAAGAACAGAGTACCCATTTTCGAGTAAATTATAGCTGTATAATCAGTTATTATATAGGTATATTACGAGTACTTACCCCGATAAGGTACTTGCAGCCTTAATGACTAATAAAACCTCTTATCATTAATTAATATAAAAGCCCATAACAGTAGTTGGAGAACAATTTTTAACGTAAAACTGTACATGTATTTCAAGAAATCAATAAGTGTTAATCGTCAATAAAATTTACCATGTTGCTTCTAAGATTTAGTATCAATGAATATCAACCTAATGGTAGTTGAAGTAAACATAATCTCCAAAAAAGTAAATAATTTACCGGGACCGACTAACAACCATTCGTAATTAAATGTGGTTCCTAAAAATTAGATTTCCAGATCGGTCAGAATTTGACGGAGCATGAAAAATTTATTGTGATTGTTAACATGCCCTGAAAAGGTGAGCATGTAAGAGCAAAACCAATGCAAGCGTAAACACCATGATGCACGGGGGGTATTACACGGCCACCTAGTGCGGCCGTGTAATACCCCCCGTGCATCATGGTGTTGATGCGTCAAAATGGGTGTGCCCCACTTTGAAATGAAAGAGCCTGACTCACAATTTTCTAGACAGCAACGTTCATTTTTGTATAAAGTGCTAATAAGCAGCTATTACTTTGTTCGTGTAACAGAGCACACCCATAAAAAGCTGATATGTTATGGGCAATTTCTTTTCTTTTTTTTTTTACTTTGACATAATTAATATATGTTAAATACCAAACATACTAGTTTTCCTTTCATACAAAAGTATTTGTATAACGCATTTTGAATTTGGAAAATACAGACGTAGATGTCCTTTTTTTAGTGGTTGAATCTCATATTCGTGAACTAGCCGCACCAAAAAAATAAAATTGTAGACTATACTAATTTGGTTACACCATCTCCGTTATTCTTATTATTGTATTAATTGTTACTCTATTTCTCTCATTTTGTTAGGTCTACATTAATACAAGTTTCATTGTTATTACGTCTCGTGTCCCAGAAAATACATATTATGCAATTCAGGTGGATACGTCCAACAGATAAGCAAATTGATGCTAAACATTTAGAATGAATACGTCGCTTTTGCATAACGGTTGTAAAGGTTTCTTGAGATTTTAAGAATAAGGTGTCTTACGTTTCAAAAAAAGAATTTGTAGCACATTTTTGTAATGGAAATGGAGTTAAAACTTGCTTTAGGTTACTTTCCTGTATTTCAATTTTATCATAAAGGGTAATTTGCTGTTGAACCTAATTTTATTCTGATTTTGTCCAACTAATAAAGTAAGTTATGAAAATAGATAATTTATGGAGGGAAGGCATAAGTAGGTGGTGCTTTACTGAAAATTGGATTTGTTACAAATTTATCCAATGAAAAAATTTGTTTATGAGAAATGGGTACTCTGTTATCTGGGTGGAGAAAAGCCTTAAAGAACTAGTGTTTTATTGAAAAACCGATTTATGTTTATTTTAGCCGAATTTTTTTTTTTATGCAAACAAGGGTACTCTGTTCTTTTAATGGAGGAAAGTCATAAAGAGGTAGTATTTTGTTGAAGAATGGGTTTATTTTTAGTTCAGTGGATAAATAAAATATTTGATGAGATAATGGGTACTTTGTTCTTATAATGGAGAAAAGTCTTAAAGAGCTAGTGTTTTATTGGAAAACGGGTTAATTTAAATTTTATCCGATAAAACCCATTTTTGTCACAAAAATGGGTACTGTGTTCTTCTAATGGAGGAAAGTCAAGAAGAGGTAGTGTTTTATTGAAAAATGAGTTTATTTTGTATTTTATTTTATCCAAAATTTGTATTTGTGAAAATGGGTACTGTGTTCTTATTATGGAGGAAAGCCATAAAGAGCTAGTGTTTTATTGAAAATCGGGTTTATGTGTAGTTTATAAGATTAAAAAATTTTTGTATGGATGTGTGGAATAAATTTATTTGTCAGATAAGAAGAAAATGTATTGTAACACCCATTTTCCCATAAACAGAATTATTTTTCGGATAAAAGCCAAATAAGCCCGTTTTCTAATAAAACAGTACCTCTTTATTGGCTTTCCTGCAATATAAGAAAACAATATTTATTTTATTCCGATAAACAAATTTGTTTATCGGAATAAAATAAAGATAAAGCCGTTTTGCAATAAAACACCCGCTATTTATGGCTTGCCTCCAATAAGTTATCCATTTTCCAATTTTTCATAAGCTAATTTATTAGTTGGATAAAATAAGAATAAAATTAAGCTGAATGCCAGATTTTGCATTTAGGATACAATGCAAAACAGGAAAGTAATGTATAGCAAGTTTAAACACCGTTTCCACTACAGAGATATGCATGAAATTGTTTCTGCAAAGTGAAGACACCTAATTTATAAAGTGGAAAGGAACCTTCACAACCGATATACAAAGTAACTTATTCATTCTACTCCATTTGATTACCTTTTGGACGTATCAACGTGAATAGGATGAAATGTATTTTGTGGGACACGAGATATAATAAGAATTAAACTTGCATTAATGTAGACCTAACAAAATGAGAGAAGTGGCGTAACAAATAATACAATAATATGAATAACAGATTTGGTATAACAGAATTAGTATAGTGTGAAATGTTATGTTTATAAGGTGAAACCACTGAAAAGAATGACATGCATATGTAATGTAAAACTAAGTGTAGCATTGTGTCATCCGGTATTCGGGTCTGTAGTGGAAGCCGGAGTTGAATAATGCAATGCCAAACTTGAAGCTTAGTGTAGACGCCATCGGCAAGAAGTAGGGTCACCATATAATTGGTACAAAGGAAAGACCCGGACCAGAAACAGGCGGGAAACCTTTGCAGGAAATGGAGGGAAAAATAAATGAAGGTATGCAAATGGCGGGAAAAGCGATGACAGCTGGCACGGTCATGGGTACTTAGTTCTTACAATGGGGGAAATCCATAAAGACCTAGTATTTTATTCGAAAATGGATATATTTTTATTTTATCCGAGTACGGAAATTGGTTTATGGAAATATGAGTACTCTGTTCTTATAATGTAGGAAAGCCATAAAGACCTAATGTTCTATAGCATACACAAATTTTTCTATGGAAAATTGGATACTCTGTTCTTATAATGGAGGAAAGCCATAAACAGTTTTACTTTTATTGACAAACGGGTTCATTTTAATTTATCCGCCAAATAAATTTTTAAATGGAAAAATGTATACTCTGTTCTTATAATGAACAAAAGTCATAAAGAGCTAGTATTTTATTGCAAAGCGGGTTTATTTTAATTTTATCCCATAAATAAATTTTTTGTATGAAAAAATGGGTACTCTGTTCTTATAATTGAAGAAAGTCATAGACAGTTACTGTTTTATTCAAACACGGGTTCATTTTATTTTATCCAACAAATACCTATTTTTAATGAAAAAATGGGTACTCTGTTCTTATAATGGACAAAAGTCATAAAGCGCTAGCGTTTAATTGAAAAACGGGTTTATTTTTCTTTTTTTCCCATAAATAAATTCGGTTATGAAAAAATGGATACTCTGTTCTTATAATGGAGAAAAGCCATAAAGAACTAATGCTTTATTCGAAAATAGATATATTTTTATTTTATCCGATAACTAAATTGGTTTACGAAAATATGGGTACAGTGTTCTTATACTGCAGGAAAGCCATAAAGAGCTACTGTTTTATTGCAAAGCGGGTTTATTTTTATTTTATACCATAAAATAAAGCACTAGTATGCAAACATGGGTTCTCTGTTCTTATATTGGAGAAAAGCCATAAAGAGTTACTGTTTTATTGAAAAATGGGTTCATTTTATTTTTATCCGGCAAATAAAATTTTTATTGCAAAAATGGGTACTATTTTCTTATAAAGGACAAAATTCATAAAGAGCTAGTGGTTTATTGCAAAGCAGGTTTATTTTTATCTTATCCCATAAATAAATTTTTGTATGAAAAAATGGGTAATCTGTTTTTATAATGGAGGAAAGCCATAAAGAGTTACTGTTTTATTGAAAAACGGGTTAATTTTATTTCATCCAACAAAAAAATTTTTATATGGTAAAATGGGTATTCTGTTCTTGTAATAGACAAAAGTCATAAAGAGTTAGTGTTTAATTGAAAAACGGGTTTATTTTTATTTTTTTGGATAAATAAATTCACTTATGAAAGAATGGGTACTCTGTTCTTACAATGGGGGAAATCCATAAAGACCTAGTGTTTTATTCGAAAATGGATATATTTTTATTTTATCCGATAAATAAATTGGTTTATGGAATTATGGGTACTCTGTTCTTATAATGCAGGAAAGCCATAAAGACCTACTACTTTATTGCAAAGCGGATTTTTTTTTATACCCAAAAACAAAATTTTCTATGGAAATATGGGTATTCTGCTCTTATAATGGAGGAAACCATAACGAGTTTGTGTTTTATTTTTACGCATAATCCAATTCAAGTGGATAAGTCCAACAGGTAATCAAATGGTTGCTAAAATTATTATAACCTATTATATCATGTATACAACTATTTTTTTACCATAACGATAGTTACTACTTCATTTTCCCACATGCTCAGGCTCAACACTTGGTACTAAATTTACATATGTATATAAATATAATGAAGGCTAGAAACCTTTTGTTTACCTCCACTTTTCGTTCTACCAAATTATTATCCCCCACGCGTGTACGATTTTCATTTATTATTTCTTAAAATTTCGGTACCTTCTTTACGCACAGTTTTTTTCCAAGGCATTTGCAGCATTTTTCCGTTGGTAATGCGTACATTTGCAAATACATAAATGCCTCTGTTTTTACCTTGCAATAACACTTCCTGGCCCACCTCGTACGGAAGTCAGTGTTCTTTTGGGTTGCATCCGCACACTGTTCTATCTCATTTCCTCTCCACGCGCTATGCAACAATTGAACGTCTCCGTTTGCACTATATTCACCCCAACACGTGTCGCTCTCTGCCGGCCTTCCTACCATAAAGGTTTCCATTCCTCATGCTTTTTAGGGACATCAATATTTGAATGACATATCTGGTTGAAGTACAACAATATTGTAGGTGGAAGAAGAAGCTGAACCATTAATGACGTTATTGGAGTCTCTTTTAGTTTTAGCCAATAATGTTGGAGAAAAAGTGCTATTTACCATTGAATAACATTATAGATTAATTTGGTCTTTAAAAGTCATAGTTAAATTAAAATTTTCAAGTTTAGTCCTTTAAAGTTGTGGATAAGTGAACAGCTTCTTCGGGTATTTTTACCCCTTAATATTAGTAGAACCGCTGCTGTCTAAAAAAAAATGCCTTGGTTAAAAAAACAAAATGGGGTGTTTTTATTCACACAATTTGTTGATAACTTTGTAGACATGATCAGCAGGTATTTTTTTTTTAGTCATGCAAAGTGGTGGTTTCTAAGGGCAATGTTGTTTAAAGTTATAATATTTTTGAAATGTTTTCTAATTGCTAGTTAATTTCGTTCTTAATTAACTGGAGCATAATAGAAAATTCTATAGCACTAGCACTAGTATATACCAGTTGTTATATGCCCCCCCTCACAAAGCGCAAGGGGAATATTCTATGAAAGTTGGTAGATTCAGGGCCATGTTTTTAGGCCTGGGAATGAAATTCTAACCATCAATTTGCATCATGCAAATCTACAAAGTCAAAGAGCTCACATCAGCCAGAACGGAAAACGTACAGAGAGGGTAAGCCCATATTAAAAATATCAATGCAGAGATTGCTGAAAGGGTAAAAAATAAAAAAGTCTCCCGTTGTAAATCTAATATATAAAAAAATTCTCTGTGGTTTCAAAACTTACAACCCGCACCCTATACTTTGAACTAAATTTTAAAGGTGACGGAATCCGTTAAATTTAACGGAAATTGTAATTCCTGAGTCTATAGTATAGGACATTTCTAGCCCTAATTTTCAGACACTTTCCAGAATCTTTAAAATCCAAGCGATATAAGTAAGAAAAAATAGGAGTCACCCAAAAATGTATTTTTAATAAAAAAATAGGTAAAACCCTTTTTAAACGTCTCCAGATCTTTGAAAACAAGAGAAAAAAAGCTCGGGAATCACTGTTGAAGAAAGGGAAGGCAAAAATTTGATCTGAGGCACCCTTTCAACCTAACTAAGGCTAGTTGCGTGATTTAGTCAAAAATTTTCTTAATTTAGCCTTTAAAATTTATCACATTTGGACGTTACTATATGGATGCAAATCTAGACCTAATGGATATCGGGAGAGTCGAAATATCTCTTCAAAATTTAATTGGCGTAAATCGCATTAATTACGATACCCAAGAGTGACTCTTTAAAGAGGTCACGAATATGCAAAAGATGAGACTCGAAGAAAGGAAAAGAAAATAATAATATACAAATATACATGACCTAAAGGAATGCATCATAATGAGTACGGGGGATTAAAATTTGTGACTCAATTTTCCTTCTTATAGAGGGGACACGTGCATGCTAAGGCTAAGTAGTCATATTCGTTCATTTTCCATATTTGAAGGGGTACTCTCCTAATCTAATCAAGTAAATGATCTAACCTATTTCTAAGTTTTTAAAATGGAATGCAAGTCTAAATGTTATGTTTCGCACATAGGGATAAGGGATATACATATAGAGGAAATATCATGCAAAATAGTAAAAGGATTCTAAAAATGAAAAACATGTATGAAATGCAATGAATGTCATGCAAAGAATGTGATTCTATCGCGGGAGCAGACTAAAGGGTTTAGCATTGAACTAGTCCATTTCTACAATTCTTCACTAGCGTAAAAAGATTCTAAAAATGAAAAACATGTATAAAATGCAATGAATGTCACGCAAAGAATGTGATTCTATCGCGGGAGCAGTCTAAAGGGTCTAGCATTGGACTAACCCATTTCTACAAGTCTTCACTAGCGTTGGACTAGTGAGAAGTCGGGGAAAAAGGCCACAACTAGCATTGGACTAGTGTGGCGACGTCATGCATTTATTATAACTAAATAAATCATACAAAACATAATTAAAACAAATAAACACATAATGCACATAAAGCACAGAACACGTAGGCATGATATCTAGATGCACACCGTAGTGAAAGCGAATAAACACGTAAGCACATAAGCATGCAAGCACACAAGCAAAGAAACGCACATAAAGACCTAATTATTACATTTGGGCTCTAACCACAATCTAAGGGGGGAAATTTAAAAATAATAACCTAACTATTACATTTATCTAACTAAATATATTTTAGCAAAAATTAAAACCTATCTATTACATCGGCTAACTAAACACATGTCCTGAGCACCTATCTATTACAACTTGGCATTTTAATGCCTCTCAAATAATCATTAAAATTAAATAAAACAAGTGAAACTTAAAATGAATAAAAATGACTAATTAAAGAAAAAGCACTCAAAATATGCAATTACATATAAAAATACATTGGAGCACATAAAAGAGTTTAAAATAATAAAAGAGGTTACCTCCCATGATGATCAAGGCACCAATTTAATTATAAAATAATCAAGAAATCTACCAATTAAAGCACATAAATGAAGCATAATTAACAATTAAAGAAGGAAAGTGACTTATATTTAAGAAGGGAAAATCATCCAAAACGTCCCTCACATTTTGTAGAATGACTTTTTTCGTCCCTCACTTTTAAAAGTGTAATTTTATGTCCCTTACATATTCACATCGGTCATATTTAGTCCCTAACTAGGTTTCCGATCATTTTTTTGCCGGAATCCATCACGTGCAAGGCACGTGATCATTTTTTAAGGGTAAATTTGTCAAATTATATTTTACATAATCTGATCTATAGTTCTCCTCATTTTATAAAACAAATTTTTTCGTCCCTCACATTTTATAAAATGATTTTTTTCACCCCTCACATTTCACAAAATGAATTTCTCCATCCCTCACATTTCAAAAAATGAATTTTTCATTTCTCACTAATTATGTGTGTGAATACATTTTTTTTAAACACATGTATATATATGTCTATTTGATTTTGCTTAATAATAATAGTATAAACACATGTATGTGATTAGGCCCAACTTGTGGGCTATCTTCTCTTTTTGTATGATTATGACTAATATTTACTAATAGAACCTTAATTTGCATATTCTTATTGTATGTTGACCAAAAATAGCTTTATTGACCAACTTAACAATGAATGCAAGATTTTTTACTAGCTAATAGCGGATGAAATCAAATGATCACATATAATATATGGTATTCGTATTGTTAAGTGAAATCAAATAGACACATACATATATTTATGCTATTCGTATTATTAAGTAAAATTAAATAGACATATACATGTGTTTAAACAAAATGTATTCACACACACACACACACACATATATATATATTTTAGGGTTTCCCTCACACACATAATTAGTGAGGGATGGAAATATTCATTTTTTGAAATATGAGGGATGGAGAAATTCATTTTGTGAAATGTGAGAGATGAAAAAATCATTTTATAAAATGTGAGGAACGAAAAAATTGTTTTATAAAATGTGGAGGACTATAGATTAGATTATGTAAAATATAATTTGACAAATTTACCCTTAAAAAATGATCACATGCCTTGCACGTGATGGATTCCGGCCAAAAGATGATCGGAAACCTAGTTAGGGACTAAATTTGACCGATGTGAATATGTAAGGGACATAAAATTACACTTTTAAAAGTGAGGGATGAAAAAAGTCATTCTACAAAATGTGAGGGACGTTTTGGACGATTTTCCCATTTAAGAAATCAAAACTATTAGGGACCTAATTACAAAAATTGAGAAAAGTTTTAAGGGTCAAATTATAATTATTATAAAAATTAGGGGTAAAAACTAAAAAAATAAAGTTAAGTGACCAAATTGCAATTAAATTATGAACCTAATTAAAAGAAATTAAAAGTTTTTAGGGCTAAAATATAAATACCCAAAAGTATAGGGACTGATATGCAAAAATATTCCCTGATTTCTTGATGAATCAAGCCACTTGGGTCATTTTTCTTATTTCCTTCTGACCAGAAACCACTTAGCCTAACCAAAAGTCTAAGAAAACAAGCAGGCCAGCCTATATTAGGTCCAAGCAAAACCCAACTAAAAACATATGGGCTTTAGCCCTTAAACCCATGTCAACAACCCAGAAAATGAGCCATCAATCCATTTGTCAAACCTAACCAATAATTCCAAACCAAATCTCATCTTATTTTATGAAAATCCAACAAGATAAAAACCCAACTAAAAATTACTAAGCTCTGATTATGCATAAAATCTCAGAATTAATCTACCCAAAAAGTCACATAAAATGTGTAAAAAGAGGATTAAACTTAAAAGGGTGAAATTAGTTCAATTTTCAAGATTTTGGGCCACAGTGAAATAAGGTGAAACTTGAGGGATTAAAATAAAAGTTTCAGAACTTTTGCATGCAAAGCTTCGATGAAGCTTTCTTCTGCACTTTTTTAGCCGCAATTCCTTCTCCAACTTTGCAGACTTCTCCAACACCAATCATCCGCCAACTCAAACGAAGAAAACCATACATTTATTAACCAAGAAAGAATACAAAAACCACCAATCATGATCCCAAATTCTGATGCAAAGCTTATTGAGTGTCCAACAAAGGAAATCAAAACAGGGAAACAACAACAAAGAAAGAAAAATGCAGCAAAGGAAGGAATGAATCTAGCATGGATCTATGCTTATATGACAGAGGGGGATGAAAGGGACTATCTTTTTGAGCTTTACGGAGTCAAATGAACAAGTAGGGGTTGAAACAATGGGTCCGGATGCAGAATTCGAAACCGCAAATTTCCGCCGAAGAACGTCCAAGAGCTGACGACCAGCGTTTTTCTGGAAAGGATAGAGACATTTTTTTAAGAACTTTTCTGCATGAAAGTTGCTCTTTGATGAACGTATATGGTGCAGCAACAAAGAAAATCCCCTAAATAACTAAATTGAGGTCGGATTTTGAGCAGAAATGGGGTCAGAAAATCAATCCTGGCTCAAAATTTTCTGGAAAAAATTTCTGCTACCCTTTTTTTCCTTTTTCCTCTCTGATTTCTCTCTCTTTTGCTGTTTTTTCTTTCTTCAGCCGCCGCCCCCTCAATCTTCTCTTTTATGAGCCTTTTATAAGCACAAAACACCCCTTCAAAACCTAAGATTAATGGTGCAGATTTGCTGCACTTTCTTGGCAAACTTTGAGCCATTAGATGGCTCTTAATGCTGGAATTTTCCTGATGTTTGGATCAAAGCCAGGTGGCTTGGTACTGGAGTGATCCAATGGAGTGAAAAAACGAAGAAAAAAAAGAGTGGAAAATGGCTAAGAAATGCTACTGCAATTTGTACCTTGGCTTCGTTCCTGTACGAAACTAGAAGATGAAGCAAAAAAAATTTTTTTTTTTGCAAAAACTATATTTGATTTTTTCTTTCTTTCTTTTCTTCTTCTTGTTTTTTTTCACTTTTCTTTTCTTTCTTTTCTTTTCTTTCTTTTCTTTTACTTTCTTTTTCCGATTTTCCAAAGTAATTTTTTTCAAGAAATAGAAATGAAACAAAAATAAATTAAAAAATAAAAATGATAAAATTTTGATTTCTACAACTTGCCCCTCTTTGTCTTTCAAAAAAATTCGAGACAAAAACATAGACATCAAATTATTTATCTGTCTGAATCAACTACAATCAAAACAACTAGCAAAACTTAATTATTTAAACCTAGAGAATAAAAGGAGTGGTGGGATAACCCAAACCTAGCAAAATAACAGTCGGTGGGATAAAACTCAAGTCCGACAAAATAAACGGTCGGTGAGATAAAACCCAAATCCGATAAAATAAAAAAGGTCAGTGGGATAAAATCCAAACCTACCGAAACCCGACAAAATAAACGGTCGATGGGATAAAATCCAAATTCGATAAAATAAAACGGTCAGTGGGATAAAATCCAAACCTGCGAGGTTGGTGGGATAAAACCGAAATTCAACAAAATAAAAACGGTCAGTGGGATAAAATCCAAACCTGTCGAACTTGGTGGGATAAAACCCAAATCCAACAAAATAATCCCAAACCTGCCGAGATTGGTGGGATAAAACCCAACCCCAACAAAATAAAAATGATCAGTGGGATAAAATCCAAACCTGCCAACGTTGGTGAGATAAAACTCAAATCCAATAAAATAAAACGGTTAGTGGGATAAAACCCAAACCTGTCGAGATTGATGGGACAAAATCCAATCCCAACAAAATAAAAACGGTCAGTGGGATAAAATCCAAGCCTGCAGATGTTGGTGGGATAAAACACAAACCCAACAAAATAAAAATGGTCAGTGGGATAAAATCCAAATCTGTCAAGGTTGGTGGGATAAAACACAAATCCAACAAAATAAAAATGGTCAGTGGGATAAAATCCAAGCCTATCAAGATTGGTAGGATAAAACCCAACCCCAACAAAATAAAATGGTCAGTGGGTTAAAACCCAATCCTGCCAAGTGTGGTGGGATAAAACTCAAATCCGACAAAATAAAACGGTCTTGAAATAACTTTTGAAATCGCAATTTTCAAAACTTGCCGCAGTGTAGGTCCTCTCTGTCTTTTTTTTCTCCTTTTTTTTTCTTCTGATATCTGTACTTTTTCAAATGAACAATCCGATCCATCACTTTGTCATGTAGTATTGTTCCCTCTTCGTGATAGACCTTCAAATTTGTAAGATTCTGACTTGCTCTTCTGCATCAATTTCTGTCATAAACCTATACTAAGAGGATTTTTCAAAAATACTTGAATTTTTTCAAAATTCTTCTTCTTTTTTTTCTTTTTTCTTCTTTTTTTTTTCTTTTTTTCTTCTTTTTTTTTGACCAACGATGTAACAATTAAGGTCCATGCAAAATGGTCACTTATCAAAATTTGAAAATTATACTTGACCTTGGACATACCCTACAAATGTATTATAAAATTTGTCTCAATTTGAACCTATTTGACGAAATCTCACAAATATATTACAAAAAATTTGCCTTAATTTGCGCCTATTTTAGTTGCAAAATAATAGCATGCAATGTGAATAGAAACTACATTTTTCAAATAAAAAATTTAAATGTCATGTCCAAACTCATATAGAAGATTCCATGATAAATCTCTCAAAATAAGACCAAGTTGCAAAAAATTCCTTCCTCACTTTAGGATCGGTGTTTAGAGAAAGTGATCACTTTTCTTATTAGCTCATCCTTTTGATCCGAGCAAGCGTGTATTATTCCTAATTTTGAGGTGGTTAAGAGAAATGATAGGTCAGGATATGTCTTGTTTTTGTGTCCAGATTGTATCTAACCCATACAATATCACATATTGCTGAAAGTAAATAGTTTATCACCCTTATTTCTTGAGAAATAAGATCAAAATATAAGTTTTATAAGCTTGTAACATATGAGTAGAAGCGATAAGTAAATATATGAAAACAGGTTATGGCCTTATGATTATGAGTGATTGGTAGATTTCTTAGAGACATGATTTTCACTTCAACTTGTCGTGAAAGATAAGTCAGCGATGGACATTATGAGCTTGTAATGCGGCTTGAAGACGATAGTTAAAAAAATAAAATTTTCAAGGACAATGCACTTAAGATCGTATTCCTTTCCAAAAATTGTCCCAGTTTTGGACTCAAAGATTTTGGACTCTATTTTAAGTTTTATCATCAATCACTAGGGGAATCTCTTTGCATTTTCCTTTTCTCTCTCCTTTTTCTTCTTTTTTCTTTGTTTCTTATTTTTCATTTTTTCTTTCTTCTTCTCTTCTTCTTTTTTTTCTTTTTTTTTATTATTTTAATACTGAAATCCCAAATATCAATGGTAGGATAAAAATTTTCATAACTTTTAGAATATAAATGCTCCATTTTCTTCTCTCTTTTTCTTTATTCATGTCCCTTTTTCTTTATTTCATGTCCCTTTCAAAATATTTTAGTATTTTTTGCTATTTTTGAAAATTCTCAACTCTCCCTACCCAGTATGGGGTGCAATCATAAGTGCTTCTGAAACGAACCACCAATTTAACCTCAAATAAGGATGCAAAGGATAAATAGTGTTTAGATAGTAGACCAACACATTACGTTAGATGTCCACCATCCATTGTTGCCTAGTTCCTTGGTGTTTTCATGGGTTTATGCGAGATGTTCTGTGGAGGCTCGCAAGAACCTATGGAGGGATTTATTAGTTGACAAGCCGCGGTTGCATCCATGGTGTATTGGGGGGGGACTTTAACGTGATCTTGGCACCGGCTGAAAAGCAAAGGGGGCGTTCCTTTGTTCCTGCTGAAGGATTGGACCTTATGTCATTCATGGAGGAAGCCGAGGTCTTTGATGTAGGGTTCTCAAGGTCCAGTTTCACTTGATGTAATAATAGACGAGGTAGAGCTCAGGTGTGTAAGCGGTTGGATCGGCTCCTAGTGAATGGCGAATGTGCGGATCTTTCCGCCTCTATCTCAGTGGTCCATTTGGCTAGGCACCCTTCAGATCACGCCCTTTTGAAAATCACGTTTGCCACTCGTCAGGACAATAAGCCATGGCCATTTCATTTTCTGAATGTTTGGACGTCAAAGGCCTCACTATTGGAAGTGATCCACAATGCTTGGGCGTTGCCCGTAGATGGATCTCCCTGGCATGTGTTGTGTACCAAGCTATTGACCGCGAGGAGGGCCATTCAGCAATGGAATAAAAGCTCCTTTGGGAATATTTTTTAGGCTGTTAAGGTGGCAAAGATTAAGATGGTTCAGGCAGAAATGGCGGTAGAAAGCGAGGACTCGGAAGGGGCTCACATCGGTCTACAGGAGGCACAGGCGGAATTTCGTCACGCGTTGGCAATAGAGGAGCAATTTTGGAGCCAAAAGGCTCGTGTCAAATGGCTCTCAAATGGGGACCGGAATTCTAAATTCTTTCATGCGGCAGTTAGGCAACGCAAAGTGCAAGGGACGATCCATCGAATTAAAACGTCGGAGGAAATTTGGGTAGAGGAGGATGGGGATATTGCCACAGAGGCCATATGATTTTTCTCTGGCTTGTACTCTGAGTCTGTGGCACCCAACACTGAGTTGCTTCAGCTTATCCCACCTTTAATCAAGCGGGAGGACAACCTAGCCCTGGAAGATCTTCCTTCAATGGAGGAAGTGAAACGAGTGGTATATGCCATGGATGGGGACAGTGCGGCAGGTTCGGATGGCTTTACTGGTAAGTTCTTTACCTTTGCATGAGATATTATTGCCCAAGATATGTATAATGCTGTGGTGAGTTTCTTTTGTGGGGCGGAACTACCGCGCTTTATTACTTCGACCTCTATTGTCCTCATTCCGAAAGTCTCAAACCCTCAAGATTTCTCTAATTTTCGGCCTATCAATCTCTGCAATTTCATTAATAAAATGTTGTCACGTATCTTGTCTGATAGAGTGGCTACTTTGTTGCCAAAGATTATCTCTCCCCAGCAGTCAGGGTTTGTTAGGGGCCGAAATATTACGGAGAACTATCTGTTAGCTCAAAAAATTGTAGCAGGCATTGGAAAGAAGTCGCGAGGGGGGAACGTAGTGCTAAAGCTGGACATGGCCAAGGTTTATGACCGAGTGTCATGGCTCCATCTTATTAGGGTGTTGCGGAAGTTTGGATTTGGAGAACGCTTCATTGATATGGTTTGGCGGGTGGTTTCAAATGTCTGGTTTTCAGTTATGGTCAATGGGGCGGCATATGGCTTCTTTAAATCGAGCAGGGGTCTCCGTCAGGGGGACACGCTTTCTCCTGCCTTATTTGTTATAACCGCGGAGGTTCTATCGCGGGGGCTGAACGACCTTGCGGTGCAACTATCATACCTGGGGTTTAAGGTACCGCAGGGTTGCCCTGGGGTAACCCATTTGGTATTCGCAGATGACGTGCTAATCCTCGCTAATGGGTTCTCAGCTTCTTTACGCCGTGTTATGAGGGTACTGGATATGTATCAACGTTCCTCTAGTCAGATGCTCAATGTTCAAACGAGTGGCTATTTGGTTCACTCGTCCTTATCCAGTGTAAGACGTAGGGTAATTGAGCGTATTACGGAGTTCTCGCGGCAGACATTTTCCACCCGTTATTTAGGCTTCCCCCTATGTGTCGGTAGGTGTAAGGCGGCCTACTTTGCGAAGGTGTGTCAAAAGGTTCTGGTGAAGATCTTGTCTTGGAAGACTAAGTTATTATCTTCGAGGGGGAGGCTCACTTTGATCAAGCATGTTCTTTCTGCTGTTCCGATTCACTTGCTTTCTACTGCAATGATGTCCAAGGCTATGTTCAGCGTCATAAAGAGAGCTTGTGCCAACTTTTTATAGGGTTCTTCAAAGGAGGGCTTGAGGTACCATTGGATAGGATGAGCTAAATTGTGTTTTCTGCCTGACGAAGGAGGAGCGGGATTTCGACGGCTTAGGGATGTATATATAGTTTTCTCTTACAAGTTATGGTGGCAGTTTCGGACCGAGTCATCTCTTTGGGCGTCTTTCATGCGCGAGAAATATTGCCGGAAAATCCATCCTTGCCAGGTGGAGTGCGAGCCATTTGCTTCAGCGACGTAGAGGTGGATGCAGGACATCAGCCGACAAGTTGAGCTTTCCATGTTGTGGTTGATACAAGACGGGTTGTGTCACTTTTGGTATGATAATTGGTTGGGGAGCGAAGCGTTATTTCTCAGAACTCTAGTTGCCTTGAATCTATCTTTTCGAGACTTTATCACTCAGGATCACTGGAACGCCCAGCTGCTGTCTCAGGTTCTTCCACAGGATATTATTTCTACTGTGTTAGGGAAGCCGGTCCCGACTGAACAGCTTGCGGATGAGATGGTATGGATGCCGGCGAAGTCTGGGAAGTTCTCCTTAGCCTCAGCCTATCATGAGGTACGGCAAGTATGTAATGCTTCAGTTATGCTTTCTAAGGTTTGGCAGAATCCAACCTCGTTGAAGGTGTCATTTTTCATGGTTCGGCTTCTACTGGGCTGGCTGCCCTTAGATGGCGTGCTCAACATACTTGGCTTTCATGTTCCGTCAAAGTGTGTGTGTTGTCCTTTCCCGTCGGTTGAATCTCTTGAACACGTCTTTGTAACGGGGCAGGTTGCTGTGGAGGTCTGGACATTTTTTGGAGGGCTGTGTGGCATCTCTAGTATAGTCCCGTTTGTGCAGGCCCGTCTGGCTTCTTGGTGGTTGGCATCGCCTAGTTCGGAGAGACAGTGGGCTATCTACCATATTCTCCCGAGCCTTGTCTGTTGGCATCTTTGGAATGATAGGAATAGAGTAGTTTTTGAAGGGATCAAGTCGCATTCCCCATCTATTTGTCAGGCTATTTTTCTAGAGACTAAATTGTTGCTTAAGCGGCAGCTTAAGCATCGTGTTCGGGCTTGATCATTTTTGCAGTTGCGTGACTGGTCGTTTCAGTCGGGTCGGCGGTTTGGATTCAAATTTGTTTGTTGGAAGCCAGTTGCAGTGAATGAGCTTACTTTGAACATGGATGGCTATTCCAAGGGTAATCCTGGAACATGTGGTGGTGAAGGAGTTTTACAGGACTCTTCGGGGCGCCCCTTAGTGGGTTTCTCGGCTTTTTTTGGGGTGACGTCTAGCCTCCATGCCGAAACACTGGCTCTTTTGACGGGACTTCGGATATGTGCTCAGAAGGGAATTGCAAATGTCAGCTTCAATTAGACTCTCTAGTCTTGGTTGGGGTTCTTCAACGTCGGCTGCATTGTCCTTGGCATATTCGCTGGGAGGTCCGGCAAATATAGAAGATGGTGGGAGACCCGACTAGGTTCTCTCATTGCTTCAGGGAGGCAAACAAGGTGACGGATATTTTGGCTAATGTAGGGGTAGCTCACCCTCACCAAGCTGTTAATCTTTATGAGCATTGGAGTGAGTGGCCGCGTCTGGCCCGCGGAGAAATTAGCCTAGATAGCATGGGTTGCCTTCTATTAGGAAGGTGCGAAACCCCTAGCACAGGAAATTGTGTCAGTTGGTCTCTTTTTGTACTTTGGTTTACTATGAATAAAAGTTGGAGTGGCGTCCCTCCCCGTGGACGGGGTTAGCCAGAAAAAAAAGTGTTTAGATAGTAGAAACGATGGCCAAAACATTATTCTTATTTCGCATAACAACTAAAGCAAAGAATAGCCCATTCGGAGAATTTATTTCTTTTTGACATTTGAAAACTTTTTCAATGTAGGGTCATGATCATTAAGGCTTTTATTTGAAACGAAGTCATACTTTTAAAGGTTCGAATGGGAGAACAACAGATAAAATCTATATAGATAGAGAAACGAACGTCTAAAGTATCATTCCAAATTTTCAAAACAAACAAGAAATAATGTATATTTTTGTTTTCACTTAGATGTGGATTGAATCTGATTAGACACAGTGGACATTTTCACGGTAATGATTGTCTCACTTTGAAGCTCGTCAACTAATATGACTGACTTTGAAGGCTTGATGGAAGCGGGCAAAATAGTAAGAATGAAAGGAAAAAAAGTATCTAACTGGTCTTTTGAGATAAACCCTCATATTTGAGTGGTCTCTTTTGATTTCGAGTGCTCTTATTGAATAATCTGGATCGCAAATCTAGTGTATGCAAAGATTTTAGAAAAATTAAGCATACATTTATGAATTTTCAGGCAAAAGGTTGAAAAATCTCAACTTAATCTTATTTCTTAAAGTCCATCATGAAATCACCCAATGACCAAATAAAGAATGAGATGTACTTTAATATATATAAAACAATAATTGTCTAAATGAAAAACTTTATTGTTGTAAATATTTGAAATGAAATTTTTTTTTACACCTATAATACAAATGAGAAAAGAGAAAATTCTAAAGAACTTCTTTACACACGTATACACTTTTTTTTCTCTCTCAATAGCTTTTTTTTGAACAACTAAATCATGAAATCTTTTAATTGCTTTAAACTAGCGCTCCCAAATAGATTCTTCAAATTTACATTGTAGGGTTTGCCCAAAAATCAAGTAATACTTGTAATTTTCAAGATTTATTAGACAAAAATCGTTATCAGATATAGAAAAATATTTTCACCTTATTGAAACATCTTTTATAAATGTAGGGGATGGAAAAAAATAAAAGAAAAATACCCAAAGTTAGTAAGCAAAATTATAAAATCAGTATGTATGTCCTATGAAGGAGTCCTTTTATGCCAAGGGTTGGCCTAGAATGAAAATACAATCCTCTAGGGTAAGCACGATACAATATCTGATGAATCCGATCAACTTATTGATATTCGAATGAAAAGCAATTTGAAAAATTTGGCCAATTGGAGTGACAAGAGACATTTGTCTTAACAAAATGAGGACAAAGTCCGAATAAATTGATTACTTTGATTGACACACAAAGTGATGTTAAAAAATTCAATTTATTGTAAAAGAACCTACTTTTGAAAGAATTGCAATATCTGGACTAGGTTTTCGGTGAACCATAGATCGAAACTTTAAAAAAGAATAAATTGATTAAATGAATCTGATGAAATTGATGATTTATTCAAAAAATTGACTGGATTACCCTAAAAATGGATAACTTGATCAAATAGATTGGACGAAATTGATGATTTATTCAAAAGTGAAAAAAATTGGTCGAATGGATTGGATGGAATTGATGATTTATTCAAAAATTAATTGGATTGTCCTAAAAATGAATAAACTGATAAAATGGATTAGATAGAATTGATGATATATTCAAAAATCGACTGTATTGCCCTAAAAGTGAATAAACTGGTAAAATGGATTGGATGGAATTGATGGTTATTCGAAAATCGACTGAATTGTCTGTCCATTGGTAGTCTCAAAATTTTACAAATTTCGTTGCAATGCATTAGTCTATGTGCCTTCTAAAATCAGGATTTGGTCTCGATATATGTAAGGCTCAAAAACAACTTAAGAGGGGGGGTGAATTAGGTTGATTAAAAACTTAATCAAATTTATGCAATTTTTCTTTAATAAAAATTTACCTTCTTTTCTAGTAATGATCAACCAAGTAGATTAGAAGAAGAGAGCAATGTTGATCAGAAAAACAAGTATAGATAAGCAATGAGAATTTTATTAAACAAAAAGAATAAGATAGAATATCAAACCGATTGTCTACCAAGCTTTCCTCAAACTTGAAGACCAATCACTAGGTTGAGCAACTTCTCTTTGATGAAAGATGATCAACTAGATGTACAATGGAGGGAGCACTTCCTCCTTGCCCTAAGCCCCACTTAGTCAAGCTAAGAAGTTTTACAATCACTCAGATAACCCTCAACAAAGCTACACTAATGAAATTTTCAACCACAAGAGAAATGCTCACAAGAAATTCACACCACTTGGAGAACAAATCTAGCTTTGGAGACTATTTTCTAGTTAAAATATCTCTTGAGATCTTGTAAACAAAGTGTGCAAAAGTCCCTCTCTAATTCAGAATCGTTTGTATTTAAAGGGAACAAAAAATGGGTTTCATTAATGCTTCCAACGGATAGAAGGCAGATGAAGAGTCAGCTAGCCGTTGGGGCTATCGGACGTCCGATAGCTTAGTCATCGTCCGATCTCATCGTCCAAAAATCAGTCAAGTTGTTGTTCGGACGTCCGATGGAATTTTATCGTCCGACAGCTTCTGCATTCGAACGTTGGCAGAGAGTCATCAACACTTTGTGGAATTTTTAGACGTCCGACACGATCGATATGCGTCCGAGGAGTGCGTCCGATCTATCCGGACGTCCGATGCTTCCCCACGAGCGTCCGACAGAATCTTGGCAGAGAGTCATCAACACTTTGTAAAATTTTTAGGACGTCCGACACGATCGATGTGCGTCCGAGGAGTGCGTCCGACCCATCCGGACGTCCGATGCTTCCTCACGAGCGTCCGATAGAATTTTCTTCTTGATGTTCTTCATCCTTTCGGAATTTCGACAGATTCCTTCGGACGTCCGACATGAGTGTCCTGTTTTGCTTCTTCTTTTGTTTGATTTTCATTTCTTAACATATTCGTACCTAATTCTTTGATAGGCAAAAAAACACTTATATTTGAAAAGAGTTAGATAAACATTTCAAAATACTTTGTGATCATCAAAACCAAGAATAACATTCTCCCCCTTTTTGATAATGACAAAACAATGGTTTGAAATGAAATTTGATGATTGCAAATATAAGCTCCCCCTTTCTCAATTGACAAAAAACTCCCCTTTACTTAATGGATCATGGAGCAAAAATTTGAAAAACTCCCCCTCACTTGCCTACCCTATCGAATTAATCAATTATCCAAAAGCATAACAATTAAGCAACCAACATCTAACATTTTACCAATTCAATTCATCAAACCAATTCAATTAAATCATCAATCAATCCAATCCAATCCAGTCCTCTCCCCCTTTTTGTCATCACAAAAGGCCAATCACATATATCACGGAGAATCAATAACAAAAAATATTTATCACATCCACACATTCATCATTCAAAATACTTAAACATCCATCCACATATTCATAACCATTACAGCCATAATCATCCATCAAAAAAATACTAAACGAACACAACATAAACATAAGTATTACATCTACATATCCATTGTTGAACACCACAAACACTAGAAACACATGAAATAGTCAAACAAGATGCAAATGACCCTATGTGATCATAAATGGTGAACTAGGTGGATCCAGGTGTCCTTCGAGAAAACCGATATTGGGAGAGGTCATCCTCTTCAGTTTCTTCATCACCTTCAGCAGTTTCTTCAACTGGTGCCTTGCCTTTATCTGATATGGAAGGGCCATGAGTAGTCACGGGAGTTGATGAGCTCGGGTCTGGAATTGATGAACTTGGATCAGTGGGGCGTGGCTCTTTGCCATGGAAAACTTCCTCAACCACAGGTGGGGGAAAAAGAAGGTTCTTTTTGTCTAGGTAGGCTATTTGTTGCTCAGAGGACATGGTGAGCATTAGACCGTGTTCCAGAAAAAGAACATGCTGTTTGAGTTCACGAAAGAGTTCAATCACCTCATCATTGGAGGAGGAAGATGCCTTAGTGGCAGACTTCCTGGGATGAATGGAAGTGAGTGGAGTGTGTAGTGGATCATGTGCAGCTTTAGATCTAGGTTCACTAGATGATGCCCCCTTATAAGCCCATAGATTATCCTTAAAGACAAGATTTTTCCTTTCAAAATATCATTTGGTAAAAGCATAAGAAAATGCTTCTTTGGGACAAACACCTAGAATTGGTACTTTGTAAAACTCAAAAATTTTTTGAAAAAATTTTCCATAAGATAATTTTCTGCGAGAATCAATGGCATAGCTAAGTAAAAACTTGCACATGACAAAACCAAAATCAATACGAATCTTTTCTCGAAAACAGTAAAAGAGATACAACTCCATTTTGTTTGCATCTGTTCTATGGCCATCAGTAGGCACAAGCAGGTTTGAAATGATTGAAAAAGTAATTAGATTCACAGGGGCAAGATCATTCAGTTTAGCATCAGCAGGGGCAGAAAAACTTCTTTTAAAATAAGTCAACATCTTAGCCCCATCAAAATGATTATCAGCAGTAGGATGCTCTTCATAGGAAAAGAAATTTGTAATTTTACTCTTGCATCCAGGTTCAATAGTAGTTTTTAAAATATCATTCACAATTTCAGAATCAAAGACTAAGTCTTTCCCATTAACGCTGGACATAATCTCAGTTTGATCAGTCTCTTTCCTAAGATTGGCAAAGAATTGAAACAGCATTTCAGGATAATAGACATTAGGCATAGAAATGAGATGTGACCATTTCTGGAAAGCAAACAGATTCAGAATGGATTCTAAACCTATTTGGCGAAATTCAGAAGGATTTACGGTGCGTTGAGGGATGACACCTTTCTGGGATATCCAGGAGTGTTTGTCTTTTGCAGCATCATCAAAGAATGTAGGGACTGTGGTTGATTTTGGAGGCGGTTGAGATGAGGGTCCCTGTCCAGATTCAGGCTGAGGGGTACGTTGTGGTGTAGGCTGTGACATTTGACCCTTTACAGCTCCCCTCTTGACGCGTTTGGATGATCGTTTGACCGTAGGAACATCATCATCCTCATCCCTGAGTGGATGCTTGCGTCCGGCAGTGACCTTCCCTCCTCTTAGATTCACCATTGTGCGAAATGTGTGGAATGAAGGATGCAAATGATGCACACAGTAGTATGGAAGTGAATCACACAGAAATTTTGGGACAAAAAGGCCTTGAAGAAGATTGGACAGAGCGGTTATGAGAAAATAGGGTTTTGAGGGAAATTTGGGAATTTGCGAAATGTTATGCGATTCGGTGAAATGATCAGGAGAAACGAATCGCAATCGATCAGGAAAAGTTTTGGTTGAGTCAATTTGGGAATGAGAGCTTCAGAATGGTACGAATTTGAGAGTGAGAAACGAGAGAGTTTTCGTCCGAGAGGAAATAGAAGAAGAAGAGTTTGAAGCAAATGAGGAAGAAAGTTACTTTAAAAAAGTGAACCGTTGCACTGTCGGACGGCCGAACAAAGTCGTGCGTCCGACAGCTTCGTCCGAACAGGTGTTTTCTGGAAAAATAGCTGAAGAACATTATCGGACGTCCGTTCATCTTCTTTCGGACGTCCGAAGGCTTTGAAAAATTTTAAGATGATTTTTCGATTATCCCTAATTTTGATCTTAGATGAATGAACTGATCTAATGGCAAAGCTTTTGTAAAAATATCAGCAAATTGATCTTTAGAACAAACATAATTTACACATACTTCACCTTTTTGAACAAGATCGCGAATAAAGTGGTGCTTTATATCTATATGCTTTGTCCTAGAATGTTGAATTGAATTTTTGGTCAAATTGATAGCACTAGTATTATCACAGAATATAGGCATGCAGTCATATGATAATCCAAAATCATTCAAGGTATGCTTCATCCATAAAAGTTGAGCACAACATGCACTAGCGGCAATATATTCCGCTTCGGTTGTAGACAAAGAGATTGCATTTTGTTTCTTGCTAAACCAAGAGACTAAGCAATTACCAAGAAAGTGACAAGTTCCACTAGTACTCTTTCTATCCACACGACAACCTCCAAAATCAGCATCCGAATATCCATATAGTGCAAACTCACTAGATCTAGCATACCAAAGACCATAGTCTAATGTACCTTTCAAATACCTAAAAATCCTTTTAACAGCATTCAAATGTGATTCTTTTGGACAAGATTGAAATCTAGCACACAAGCAAACAGCAAACATAATATCGGGTCTACTTGCGGTTAAATAAAGTAAACTTCCAATCATACCTCTATAGTGCTTTTCATCCACATGTTTACCCTCTTCATCTTTGTCAAGTTTTGTTGAAGTGCACATTGGAGTTCCAACTTGCTTTGAATCCTCCATGCCAAATCTTTTCAGCAATTCCTTAGTGTATTTCGCTTGATTTATGAAACTGCCCTCTATGGCTTGATGTATTTGAAGTCCAAGAAAGAAATTTAATTCTCCCATCATACTCATTTCAAATTCACTTTGCATAATGGTGAAAAAATCCTTGCACAGATACTCATTAGTAGCACCAAAATAATATCATCTACATATATTTGCACAATAAGGAGTTCATTTAGCACTTGCTTAGTAAACAGTGTGGTGTCCACAATTTCTCTTTTGAAATTATTTTCAATCAAGAAACCACTCAATCTTTCATACCAAGCTCTTGGAGCTTGTTTTAACCCATACAATGCTTTTGAGAGTTTAAACACATGATTTGGAAATTTTGAATTTTCAAAACCGGGGGGTTGATCCACATATACTTCTTGATCAATAAAATCGTTTAAGAAGGCACTTTTAACATCCATTTGAGACAGTTTAAAACCTTTGAAGCAAGCAAAAGTAAGAAGCATTCTAATTGATTCTAATCTAGTTACGGGAGCAAATGTTTCATCAAAATCAATTCCTTCTTTTTGAGCAAACCCTTTTGCAACTAATCTAGCTTTATTTCTTACAACTACACCTTTATCATCCAACTTATTTCTAAACACCCACTTAGTGCCAATGATAGGGTAATTTTGAGGTCTATTAACTAGTGTCCAAACCTCATTTCTTTCAAATTGATTGAGTTACTCTTGCATTGTCAAAATCCAATTTTCATCCTTTAAGGCATCATTGATATTTTTAGGTTCTAAAAGAGAAACTAAAGCAAAATTATCTATCAATTTCTTAGATGAGAAACGAGTGTTTACCTTCTCGGATGGATCACCAATTATAAGTTCTTTTGGATGATTTTGGCTAAATTTTCAAGCTTTGGGAAGATCTTTGAATGAATCATCATTTTTGTCCTCATCTTCCCTTTCTTGATCTTCATGAGTTTCATTCTCCATTTCCTTTGCTTCCGGTTTAGAGTTTCCTCCATCTCCAACTTTTAGCTTTTCCATTCCTTCACGAACACCTACATCATCATCCTCACACGAACTTTTGGAATTATCATCATTAGTTTCTTCAAATGTTATATGTATAGCTTCTTCTATCACAAGAGTCCTCCTATTAAAGACTCTATATCCTCTTTTGTTCTCACAATATCCCAAAAATATTCCTTCATCAGATTTTTTCTCAAACTTACCAAGATGTTCCTTTAAATTTAAAATAAAACATTTACAACCAAAGACTTTGAAATATTCAACCGTAGGTTTCTTATCAAAAATCAGTTCATAAGATGTTTTATTCAAAATGGGTCTCAAAAGGATTCTGTTCATCACATAACATGCAGTATTTACCGCTTCAGCCCAAAGGTATTTTGGCAAACTACATTCACTTAATATAGTTCTAGCAGTCTCTTGTAGTGTCCTATTTTTCCTTTCTACAACATCATTTTGTTGTGGAGTTCTTGCAATTGAAAACTCATGTGTTATGCCATTATGATCACAAAAATCTGGAAAATCACAATACTTGAATTCCGTTCCATTATCACTTCTAATCCTAACAATTTTTAACCCAAGCAGATTTTGCACTTTAGCAAACAATGAAGTGAAATTCTTGAAGGCATCATCCTTATGAGTAAGAAATATCACCCAAGTATATCTAGAATAATCATCCACAATCACAAAGCAATATTTCTTACCTCCCAAACTAGTGATTTGAGTAGGACCAAATAAGTCAAGATGCAAGAGTTCTAAAGGTTTAGAAGTTGATACACACTTCTTTGGTTTAAAAGAAACTTTTGTTTGCTTTCCAAATTGACATGCATCACAAATTTTATCCTTTTCAAAACTGATTTTTGGCAAGCCTCTAACCAGCTCCTTTTTCGAAATTTCCTTTATTAAATCCATGTTAAAATGACAAAGTCTTCTATGCCACAACCAAGGATCTTCATTTGAAGCTTTAAGACATTTGAAACTAGATGAATCAATTTTATCAAGAACCACAATATATATGTCGTTAAACTTCTTACCTTTGAACACAACATTATATTTGGAATCAAACACAATGCATTCATGCTTTTTAAACAACACATACAAGTCTTTATCACACAATTGACTAACACTAAACAAGTTATAACCTAAGTTATCAACTAAGAGCACATTATGAACAAAAGTTTCACCATCCTTACCAACATCACCTATTCCAATTGTCTTAGCTTTCACATCATCACCAAATGTCACCTTTCCACTTGATTTTGATTTTAGCTTTATGAACAAGGAAGGATCACCGGTCATATGCCTTGAACAGCCACTGTCAATGAACCATTTTGACTTGTTTGAGCCTTTTCCCTGAAAAGAGAGAGTGTTTGGTACCCTTTAACTTTTGGGTCCTCAAAAGTTAGCATTGTGCCTAACTACCCACATGCATTTTCCTCCTTTGTTCAGATTTC
Source organism: Coffea eugenioides (assembly GCF_003713205.1). Taxonomy (NCBI): domain Eukaryota; kingdom Viridiplantae; phylum Streptophyta; class Magnoliopsida; order Gentianales; family Rubiaceae; genus Coffea; species Coffea eugenioides. Next base: position 75,073 of record NW_020862337.1, on the reverse strand, counting down.
TTTTAACATAACAATCTCCTTTCAAATGCCCTCTTTGACAACAAAAACTACACAAAATAGAAGAGTCTCTAGCATGTAATGGTTTGACATATCTCAATCCACTTCTTCTATATGTTGTAAAATCATGTGCATTTTTGTTGTGTGCTAATGTTCTTTGATGAGCAGTAAGAAAGGTAGATGACATGTTCTTTTTGAGAAAATCTTGCTTTCTTGCTTTCAAAGTCTCATCCAAGTTGTCCATTCTTTTCTTCAAATCACCATGTCTTTCCTTCAGCATTTCACAAATACTTGTCTTTCTATCAAGCTCATTTTGAACATCAAATCCGGCTCTTACAAGACATTCATTGTCAGTCTTTAGTTGTTTATTTTGTTGAAGAAGACTTGCATTTTCATGAATGAGAAAAGCAATTTTCTGTTTTAGCTGCTTGTTTTTATCATAAGATTCCTTCAAGGCATTATGCAATTTTTCAACAAAGGATTCAAGATCATCATCTTCTTCATCATCACTTTCAGATTGAGAGTGTATGGAAGTTACCTCATTATCTCCAATAGCCATGAAGGCCATTTGAGCTGATTCTTCCTCTTCTTCAACTTCCCCTTCGGAGTTGCATTCATTCCAAGTAATCTGGAAGTTGTTGAATCTTGGTTTTCGATCAGCTTTCCCATCTTTCATTTTCTTCATGGGGCATTCGTTTGCATAGTGTCCAGGCTGTCCACATTCATAGCATTTGTCCACTTGCTTCTTGTTGAATTCTTGTTTTCCTTTGTTCCTTGCATTTGATGAATAATTTTGGAATTGATTGCTAGGTCCTCCCCTTCTAAACTTCCTTTTATTCAAGATTCTCTTGAAGCCCCTTGTGATGAGAGCAAGATCATTATCATCACCATCCGAGTCTTCATCATCCAAGTGAGTTGGATCATCTTCACTTTGAGTAGTCTTTAGAGCAATGTTTCTCTTTGCTCTAGCATCCTCTTCCTCCTGCACTTTAGATTTCAACTTCAACTCATAAGAGGTTAGTGAGTTAATGAGAGATTCAATAGGCACAGAATTTAAATCCTTAGCCTCCTCTATTGCAGTCACTTTATTTTCCCATTCTTTGCCCAATGCATTGAGAATTTTCCTGTTCTTCTCTCCCAAGGTGTACTCTTTGCCCAACACCTCGAGATCTTTGATCAAGTCATTGAACCTGCAATACATTTTGTCAATATCCTCAAGAGGTTCAATTTTAAATGATTCATACTTTGTGACCAAGATAGCCTTTTTCTATTCTCTCACGTTGTCACCACCCTCATGGATTTCTCTTAGCTTATCCTACATTTATTTGGCCGATTTACAGCCTTTTACTCTAATTGATTCATTTGAATCTAAGGCACTATAAAGAACATTCATGGCTTTGACATTCAATGTGAGATTAGTCCTATCTTGAGCATTCATTTCAGCTCTCATTTTTGGCCGAAGCAAACCTGTATCTGCATCAAGAAAGTTAGCTTCATGCGGTCCTTCACTCACAATAAACCATAGCTCAATATCAATAGATTGCAAAAAGATAATCATCCTTTCTTTCCAACTAACATAATTGGAGCCACTAAACATGGGAGGCTTAGTAACAGATTGCCCCTCAACAAACATAGCATGACTGGTTGTCATCTTTACTCCAAGCCGCTTGAGTTTAATCTGTAGGAGACCAAACTCTGATACCAATTGTAAGGCCCAAAGACAACCTAAGAGGGGGGATGAATTAGGTTGATTAAAAACTTAATCAAATTTATACAATTTTTCTTTAATAAAAATTTACCTTCTTTTCTAGTAATGATCAACCAAGTAGATTAGAAGAATAGAGCAATGTTAATCAGAAAAATAAGTATAGATAAGCAATGAGAATTTTATTAAACAAAAAAAATAAGATAGAATATCAAATCGATTGTCTACCAAGCTTTCCTCAAACTTGAAGACCAATCACTAGGTTGAGCAACTTCTCTTTGATGAAAGATGATCAACTAGATGTACAATGGAGGGAGCACTTCCTCCTTGCCCTAAGCCCCACTTAGTCAAATTAAGAAGTTTTACAATCACTCAGATAGCCCTCAACAAAGCTACACTAATGAAACTTTTAACCACAAGAGAAATGCTCACAAGAAATTCACACCACTTGGAGAACAAATCTAGCTTTGGAAACTATTTTCTAACTAAAATATCTTTTGAGATCTTGTAAACAAAGTGTGCAAAAGTCCCTCTCTGATTCAGAATCGTTTGTATTTAAAGGGAACCAAAAATGGGTTTCATTAATGCTTCCAACGGATAGAAGGCAGATGAAGAGTCAGCTAGCCGTTGGGGCTGTCGGACGTCCGATAGCTTAGTCATCGTCCGATCCCATCGTCCGAAAATCAGTCAAGTTGTTGTTCGGACGTCCGATGGAATTTTATCGTCCGACAGCTTCTGCATTCGAACGTTGGCAGAGAGTCATCAACACTTTGTGGAATTTTTAGAACGTCCGACACGATCGATGTGCGTCCGAGGAATGCGTCCGAGGAATCCGGACGTCCGATGCTTCCTCACGAGCGTCTGACAGAATTTCCTTCTTGATGTTCTTCATCCTTTCGGACGTCCGACAGATTCCTTCGGACGTCCGACATGAGTGTCCTGTTTTTGCTTCTTCTTTTGGTTGATTTTCATTTCTTGACATATTCGTACCTGATTCTTTGATAGGTAAAAAACACTTATATTTGAAGAGAGTTAGATAAACATTTCAAAGTACTTTGTGATCATCAAAATCAAGAATAACAATATATGTGATCATCAAAATCAAGAATAACAATATATTTATCATTTCAACAATGAGGAATCATTTGTGAATTTCTTCAACTTAATGTCCTTTATGGAAGGAAATTTTACCAACTATGATAAAATGGCCAAAAGATGATTGTTAGATGCTCGTATTCTAATGTGCAAAAGTTGCTCTATCATTTTTGATGCCAATATCATGGAAAAGATCAAATCCTACCTTATCTCGTGCACTATCCTTTTGGACGGTACAAGAAATATAGACGCTCACAAGTCTCATTGGATTACATATCCGATATACAAAGTGGTTTATTTCTAACACGGGATTCCCTATGTTGCATTCACTCTTAAGATCGATACATAATGCCAGTTTATTAAAGCGAGTAAATATGTAATAACGGGATTTAAACATGACCTAAAGGAACCCTTTTATATGCTAGGGTAAGCCCAAAAATGAAATGCAATATTGAAATGCAATAACTTGTAATTTAAACGTACGAGAATCTATCCACTAAGGTGGGCTCTAAAAGGAGTACCATGCCAGTACTCTTATTTTCTAAAGTTTGTGAATGCAAAAGAAGAGAAAACAAGAAGAAATTCGTTCAACAAATAACACATAACACGTTGGGGCAATAAATAATACAAAAATAGAAAATACAGAAAGAGGGGTAGAATCCCTCTCCTCGCATCTAATGTCTCTAGTTCGGTAAGGTCAACTCTATCCTAGGTAATTTCTAATATGGATGCATGAGATTGGGTTCACTAATGCATCTAGACTCGATAAGGTTTCAGGTTCCCAAACTTTCAGACCAAAAGGTGAAGGGTCATCAGTCCCAAGACCTTTAGTCGGTGGTTTGAGTGATCCCTCGGACATTGCTACGCGCGCGTCGTGCCACGGGCACATGTCCAAATGGATCGATCCTAATTCTAATAGGGAGGAGTGGTGTGACAACTACTAAAAAGAAAATAAGATGAGGGGTTATAAAGAAATAGCGTATGCACGTATGAAGTACTCCTTTGAGGGGAGGGGTTAAATACCATTAAATGTGGATGAAGGTTCTAGGGTGGCTATACCCCCCTCCCCCCGGCAAAGATGCAAAGCGCAATATAAACACATAAATGAAAATCAATCATTCATCACACGTACAGCGAGCGAGAGGCAATTGTGCGTGTGAGATGCAATAATCCTAAAAAGGAAAAGAGAAAGAAAAAGAAAAATGCAACCTAAAACATCCTAATGTGATATGTAGAAAAAGGTTAGAAAAAGAAAAAGGATCAACTAAATCAAGTGATCGGACTCTCTAAAAATTCCCAGTGGAATCGCCAGCTATCGCGCCCTATTTTTTTTGAAATAAAAAATTACGAGTTGTAAAAATGAATTTTTGATTAATTTTGAGTGAAAATGAGTTTTTGATTTTTAGGAAATAAATAAAGAAAAATGACCTAAAATGGGATTTAAAAAGTGCAACGATTTTGACCCAATAAAATAGTTTAAAAATGATTTTTAAGAAAAAATAAGAGTCGTCACTTGGTATTGAGTTAAGGTGTACCAAATCACCCAAAAATATATTTTTAATAAAAATAAAAATAGGCAAAACCCTTTTTTAAACATCTCCAAGTCTTTGAGAACAAGAGAAAAAAAGTTCGGAAGTCACGGTTGAAAAAAGGGAAGGCAAATATTTGATCTGAAGCACCCTTTCAACCTAGTCAAGGTTAGTTGCGTGATTTAGTTGAAAATTTTCTTAATATAACCTATAAAATTTATAATATTTGGATATTATTATATGGATGCAAATCTAGACCTAATGGATATCGAGAGGGTTGAAATATCTTTTCAAAATTTAATTGGCGCAAATCGCATTAATTGCGACGCCCAAAAGTGACTCTTAAAAGAGGTTACGAATATGCAAAAGATGAGACTCGAAGAAAAGAAAAGAAAACAATAATATACAAATATACATGACCTAAAAGAATGCATCACAATGGGTACGAGAGACTAAAATTTGTGACTCAATTTTCCTTCTTATAGAGGGGACACAAGCATGCTAAGGTTGAGTAGCCATACTCGTTCATTTCTTATATTTGAAGGGGTACTCTCCTAATCTAATCAAGCAAATGATTTAGGGTTAATTCCATTTGGACCCCTCAAACTATGCCCTGAATCCCACTTAACTCCCTAAATTTCAAAATAGGACACTTAAGTCCCTAAACAAAAAATATCGTCTCACTTAAGGAAATATTTTGACAGAATCTGAGGTGTCGTCAGTTTTCCTAGAGCGTGCAAACACGCTCTGTTAACCGAAGGGCATAGATGAAATTTTTCATAAAAAAAGAAAATAAAATGAGCAAAAGAGAGGGAAAGTTTCCCGCCATATGACTAATACCTGTATTGTGTTTACATGACCCGATCCAAATCCATATCATAAAAAGGGTCGGATGTGCCCTAATCAAAATGAGAACAAATTGGGACTCATCAACGGGGAGGGGAAGAACGAAGAAAGAAGAAAAAGAAGCACGCTACGGCAAAACAAGGCAGATGGTCAGGGAAACTTGTAATTGTGGAAGACAAACACTACTGATGACATCATGGACAGACACATACCCAGGAAGACGATTTGTGCGATGTACTCGGTATAAGGTAATGAATAAGATGTTTTTGTAATTTGGCTTACTGTTGGAATTTAGGTGGTTTTGTGAGTTGTTTGATGATATTGTGGTATGAAAATAGGAATCGGGAGGCTGTAAATATTGGGACTGGGTTGATCCTGAGATGTGTCAAAGGTCTAAATAAATAATACTTGGGCTGTTACGGTCCAAGAACAAGATTGCAGCCGAGGTCGAGTCGTGGAAGGAGATGGCCAAGGTACAGCAAGGAAATGCGAGGAGGTTGAAGATGTACCTGATGCTTCATTGGGGTGTCATTCTCCTGTGGCTCTTTTTCTTCAAATCTGGGGCAAAAGGTGAAAATGAAGTTGGAGAAGAAGCTGCCCTATGATGTGTGAAATTATTATTTTTGCCTAATGCTGGGGTCAAAGGTCATTAAGGGGTAGGTTATCCAAGTTTCGTAGTTGTAGGTATTCGGAATAGGTTGGTGTAGTGAACTATGTACATAAGTTGGTTCTGGTGTTGATACTGCAATACTGCAATGGATGAGTGTTTTTGCTGGTTATGTAAATTGCAGTATCAGCTTTTACTTTCGGATGTAATGCATTATTAGTGGAGCCTAAGTGTACCCTTGTACCAACCTGGGATTTAAGTGTCCCTAACAAGTAAAATTGATGTATTTCAATGATCCTTTTAGAAGTCTATTTATAACTGAAGTATGTCTCAGCATTTATATACAATAGTTCCAGTAAATTGTCCCCTATTGTCCCCTGTTATCAAGTTCATTATAACATGGTACCAACTAGGGCATTTCATAGACAAAAAGGCAAGCTTAGCCATACACGAATAAAAAAGAGTAAGCTGTTACTACTAAAAATAGTCACCATTTACAAATATAGAGCAGGTTGTTGTTAGTACTATCAAAAACTGCTAATCGTTAAGCACCAGTAGCAAATTCCAAAAGTAATTCCCTAACACCAAAAGCAATCTGTTAATTCTCTAATGCCAAAAGCAACCCTATTTGTTCTTGGCATTTAAATTCCCTAAACTAGCATATTGGTTCCCATCTCCATGGAGTTGTACATTGTCAATGCCAGTTGAATGCTTGTGGTGGCTTGCAACCCTCTGTAACATAGATAAGTTAATGCACATATTACCCCTCCAAGTGAATGGTGCTGGAGGCAGTCCTTGTGCAAGGTGGAAATTTGCAGATAAGTCCTCTGTGTATCTCTCATCTAGGTATGATTCTGGAGCTTTCATTGTTACTCCGGGACTGTGGGAATAAACTATACCTGCAGCATTGGAGTTCAACTGCATTCATTAAACAATAACAAATGAATAAGAAAGTGATTGGTCAAAGTAGCAGTAAATTTAAGATTGTATTCGGCCACTTGACTTACGTGTGTACTACCAGTAGCCTCCTTCGCAGTCACACCAATATTGGCACCTTCTGTATATGGGTTAGAGGGCTCAGCACCTGTGTGAGTAGCCCCTTTCAAGCCAAGTTCTCCTGTCATATCAAGCGAGTTTCTAAATGTCCACTGTCGATATTTGCAATTGTTTTTACTGTGGCCATATTTAAGACAAAATGAACATTTTCTGGCTTTTTTGATAGGTGGTTGTCCTTCAGCACCAGTTGGTTGATTGGATGGCTCATCTTGGGGCATACTTGATATGCTCTCCTGGGTATTCAGTATACCCACATCAGCAGTTAACCCACTCTTAGATGGCTGTTGAGCAGTTGAATTGTTGTTAGAAGGGAAGCCAGATTGGAGTTTATCTCCTGCAGCACCATGTGCCATACTAGGCATCCCATCTTGTATAGTAACAGGTTGCTGGGCAGCACCTGTTTCATTGGCAGATTTCTTATTAGTTGGGCAGCTTCTCTTATTGTGGCCATACTTCTTGCACAAACTGCAGCTCATCTTAGGGCCAACCTTGCTCACTTTGTGAGGTTTATTTGGATTGACACATGATTTAGAAGTTCCCGCCTCTTCACTTGGACCCTTTTTTCTCATTTTCTTGGGTCTACCATGTGATCTTCCAAAGTTTGGAGGCTTCATTGGTTGTAAATTAATGTGCTCCCACAAATTTGGGCCATTGATAGGATTTAGTACGGGATCATAACTTGCCACATAAGTAGTCTTCAAATATGTGTGAGATACATGTTGCTCAGGTTGCTCATGCCTTCTATTAATGCATGCAACAGCATGACCACATGGAATTCCTCTCAGTTGCCACTTGCGACAGCTACAAGTTTTGCCAGCCATATCAACAACAAATTACTCACCAAAGGGACAAGATACTTGGTACCTGTTTGTCCCCGCATAAGAGGCAATACACATGCATTGATCCTTTTTTGCTTTCTCAAGTATCTCAAAAATTCTCGGACAAAGGAGACCTACAGCAGCAAAATATATTTTGTTAATTTCAATTGTAGTTATAAATAAGGCAGCTAACAATCATTGCATTAACACATCAACAAAGATGACAACAAGGTACTTAACCTTCATGTTTAGCCATTGCCTCCCTATTTATCTCCATTCTCCTCAATAAATACAGGTAAATGGTCTGCAACATGCCTATTATGGGCAGTGATCTAGCTTTTAATAGCACAGCATTGAAGGACTCACACATGTTGTTAACCAGAATGTCACAGTCCAAACCAACCCTAAAATGAGATATTGACCATGTTTTAGGGTCTTTGTCAGCCAGCCATTGATGTGCAAGTTCAGATTGTTACCTAAACAACTCCATTTCACGTTTGAACTGGTTCACATATGATACCCTTGCACATCTCCACAACCTATCTTTTAGTGCCAAGCCCCTATGACTGAGTTTGAAGTTGGAGTACAAATGTTGAGCACAACACCTATGTTCAGCCTCCGAGAGTTTGTCTCTAACTGCTTGGACCAATCCCTATACCAATCCAAGTCAAAAGCAGATAGTTAGTTACAATATGACAACAAGGTTTAATAGCTAATTAGTAAGTCTAGGATGCTAATTTCAATTTTCATTTACCTTTTGTTTATCAGTCATTATGCACCAATTCTTTGAATTTGAAATTCTCAAGTCCTGGACAAGTAATCCCAAAAACCAACTCCAGTTATCATAATTTTTCACTCCTACCACTGCTATTGCCAAAGGATACATTTTATTATTCGCATCCATACCGACGGCTGTCAAAAGCTGTCCACCGTAAGGGCCCTTTAAGAAGCACCCATCCATTCCAATCCAACATCTACATCCTGCTAAATATCCCTGTTTCAATGGCTCTAGACACATATACAACCTCTTGAATCTAGAAATTCCTTCATCATCAACCTCAGACACTACAAAGACAGTAGACCCTGGATTTGCTCTTCTCAATTCTCCACAGAAGTCTTCTAGCAATTCATACTGTTTCTCATGGGACCCTTCAATTGTAGCTCTAACTTTTCGAAGTGTCCTGTATCCTTGTTTTAAGGAAAATTCTACGTTGAGCTCTTCAGTCACTTTGGTAAGTAGCTCATGTACATTCATTGAAGGTGTCTTTCTCACCTCATCTAGAAACAATTTACTGGCTAGTCTTGAGGTAATATTCTTGTTATGGAATACTCTACCACAACTATGTTCATCACTCAGTGTTTTAATTTGAAAAGTGCTCTCACCTTGCATTTTTGAGCCAAAAATCTCCCACCCACAGCCTCTACATTTCACTCGCACCCTGTTTGTGTCATTCTTGGTGAAGTAAACATCCCTCCCATCCATAATAGCTTGTATTCTAACTGCCAATCTGAAGATAACCACTGATGTGAACTGCTGGCCAATTGTAAATTTAGCACTTTTCATATCAGTTTTGTCATTGAAAACTGGAAACTTAGGCCTCTTATTTCTATGGAGCCCAGATTCTTCATCTGAGTCACTTTCACTCTTCAACTCTGCAGAAGCATCTGATTCATATTCTGATTGCATGCCATCAATATTTTTCCCATCAGCATCCTCACAACCATTGTCTTCGACTGCCTTGTCTTTTTTTCTGCCTACTTTCTTCCTTGTTTTCACATTTGGGTTAGAAGGCTCGGCTTCGTTTTCTGTGGGGTTATAGCCGAATTGTTGCCCAACATTTATGCATTCATCCATGATATCAGCTTCATCTGTTGCCATTTCATAGTCTGAGTCCTCTAGTTTTTCTTCAGTAGGCATGTTTTCACCTTCACCATTATTATTTTCCATTGCCTCCTTGGGTTGATCATCACCTGGGTTGTCATTTTTGCTTCCTCTAGCAGGTTGCACTTTACTATCTTTGCTACTGTTATTTCCCTTCTCAGCATTCACATCAACTTCATTGATGTCATGTTTCTCCACTGGTTCCCCTTCCACTTCATTGCTATTGTCAACTCTCGACTCTCCAAAGGCAGCTTTTTCTTTCTTTGTCATTTCATCTTTTGCTACTTCATCATCAGGTCCCCAATCTTCTAATATCATAATGTCACTATTGCTCTCATGTGTGGTTTTATCTTCCCTATGTTGATTTGACTTAGCTTCATTGTATGCCTACTGGGTATGAGGCATCTGTTTCATTGCTCCAGGTACAACCCTTAGATACACCTCTGCGACTCTATTATTTGGTAATGTATTCACCATTACCTCGCAATCTCTATCACATAAGCAATAAAACAGCCCTGTGTCCAATGGCATCCCTGCTACTCTACAGTGCCATAAAAAACCTAAGTCTTTTGGGTATCCAAGTTTCCACCCACATTTATCCAACATTACCAGGGACCACTCGTCTGGGTTGCAGCCGTCTGTATAATCCACCTGCCCTCCTAAGTATTGTATATTGGGAGGATCTGTGAATTCACCTTGATGGTGTATTTTCAAAGTGAATGGTTGACCGAAATTTGCTCCATTACCACCATCTATTATTAAAAGCAAGAATTTTTTAATCAGAAAAATTAATTTAAAAATACTCCAGTTGTACAATCAGTACCCTGATGTCTTCAATGGAGGAGCATTAGGATTCCAACGAATGAGCATTGGGGTTTCAACATCACAAATTTCTAGATCATTTTTTAAATAAAAAATTTGCAAGTAAGTACATTACATATTTAAATATTTTCACAAACCTTAATTTTTCACTAATCCCTAACTTCATCAGTCTATTTATCATTTTTCTATCGCAATACAAATCCCGACCCATCAACATATTGCAATTGCAAACCACCTAATAGTATTAAATTGAAATTTAGAAGGTTCTTACCAGTTTCCATCTTCATATTCCCTTTTTTTGCCTTCACTGCAGATGCCTTTCGATGCCCTGTCTTTCGATGCCCTGTCTTCCTTCCCATATCACCAGCCATGAATCCCGATCAATGCTAGATTTTTGTTTTTTGTTTTTGCTTTTTCTATTCCTATCCTTCCCGTTCTGTTCGTCCCCTTTCAGACGGATGTGGCAAAGCAAATGGAGTTTCTTCATTCAATCTACTAGTATTTACAGGTGAATTTACCTTCATGTCCTCGCCTTTTTCAGTCACTTGTCTCGGTTAACAGAGCGTGTTTGCACGCTCTAGGAAAACTGACGACATCTCAGATTCTGTCAAAATATTTCCTTAAGTGAGACGGTATTTTTTGTTTAGGGACTTAAGTGTCCCATTTTGAAGTTTAGGGAGTTAAGTGGGATTCAGGGCATAGTTTGAGGGGTCCAAGTGGAATTAACCCAATGATCTAACCTATTTCTAAGTTTCTTAAATGGAATGCAAGTCTAAATGTTATGTTTCGCATATAGGGATAAATGACATACATATAGAGGAAATATCATGCAAAATGGTAAAACGATTCTAAAAATGAAAAACATGTATGAAATGCAATGAATGTCACGCAAAGAATGTGATTCTATCGCGGGAGCAGCCTAAAGGGTCTAACATTAGACTAATCCATTTCTACAAGTTTTCACTAGCGTTGGACTAGTAAAAAATCGGGGAGAAAAGTCACAACTAGCATTGGACTAGTGTAGCGACGTTATGTATTTATTATAAATAAATAAATCATATAAAACATAATTAAAACAAGTAAACACATAATGCACATAAAGCACATAACACATAGGCATGATATCTAGATGCACACCCTAGTGAAAGCGGATAAATACGTAAGCACACAAGCAAAGAAATGCACATAAAAGCCTAACTATTACATTTGAGGCTCTAACTACAATCTAAGGGGGAAAATTTAAAAATAATAACATAACTATTACATTTATCTAACTAAATATATTTTAGTAAAAATTAAAACCTATCTATTACATAGGCTAGCTGTAGACACCAAATTTTGGTGTAATTTCATTTACTAATTATTTTTTAGTCTGTGCTCGTTTTTTTCACTTTTTAGTTTTTAGTTTTTTAGTTTTTTGTGTTATTATTATTTTTAAGTTTTTAGCATAGAATTTCTTGAAAATGAAAAGAAAAGGAAAAAGAAGGAAAAAAGTGAAAAATGATGAAAAGTGAAAAATGAAAGAAAAAGAATGAAAATGGCAAAAATAGGTGGAAGTGTGCATGTTGAACAAGTGTACAAAACAATCATGGGACAAGTGGTTAAGGAATTTGAGGGACAAGTGTCCCTTTTGTTTAATTGGCAACACAACATTTAGGAGGACACTTGTTTAGCTTAGGAAGGAGGTTTGAAAACGATTTAAAAAAAAAAAGAAAAGAGGCCACGGATGAGAAAAAAGAGAAAAAAGGGGGGAGGTTTTCAACGAGAGCAAAACAGAGGCGGGGATGAATCTAGAGAGGGCAGGGGCGACGGAATTGTGGAGCAGGGGCAAACAGAGCAGGCTTTTGGAGTTAAAAAAAATGAAATAGAACAAGGACAAAGGAGGGGGGATTGAATCTGGAAATTTGGGGAAACTGTCGAGAGGCAAGACGAGAGAGACAGAAAGCAAAAAGAAAAACAGCGGCTAGGGGGGAGAATAAAAAAGAAGAAAAACCAGGAGGAAGGCTTGGGCTGGGGACCGGGAAAAGAAATCAGAAAACTGGCAAGAAAGGAGGCGGCGGACAGAAGAAAAAGAAGAAAGAATTGAGGGCGAAATTGGGAAACCAAACGAGAGATTGGGGCTAAAAAAACAGAGCAAGAGGCTAACGGAGGAGGCAGAAAATTTTATTTTCAAGGGCTACGGGGGAAGAAACTAAAAACAGAGAGGAAGCTAAGGGAAACAGGAAGGCTCTCGGCTGAAAGGAAAAACAGCGGGGGGGAAGCTTCGTGGGAACGGAGGAAGGCGAAATCTTTTTCCCTGGGCAAAACCCTCAACAAAGAGCCAGAAGAAAACCTCCGTTCTCAACCCCACATCACCGCCGCCATCGATGAATTAGAAGAGATTAAAAAACCTCTGGCCATTGCCGCTTCTGAAGAAATCAGCGCCGTCAACCTCTGCCACAGCCAGTCCTCAGCTGCCGCTGCTACTCTCCACCTCTGCCGCCACTTTTCAACCTCCATCGCCGCCCTTGTCGCCACCAGAATTTTCCCTTGCGATTTGCGAAATCTGGCCTAGCAAGAGCACTGTAAGTTTTTTTTTCCTCTCTTTAAGTTTCAGTTCTGGTCAAGTCCACTGAAATGGGTCTACCGCAGCACTATTTAGTGCAGTTCTCCTGTTAACTGTCTGAGATTGCCGAACATACATGTTTTACGTATCGATTAGATTGAATGTTATTGGGTGCTGAATAAGTTTTGGATTGATTGTCCTTGGTTTTTGACAAATTTCTGGGCCGATTATGATTTCAATTAAGCAAAGAATCATTGATTTTTCTTTTGCTTGTTTGCTGCTCGATGAAATGCCCAACCGGGGGTTTAACTTCAAAGACAAATTAAATTCTGTTTTTGTATACATTCGGCCAAATCACTTTCCTCACATTTGAAAATTTATGATGCATTTGCTGTATTTCATTTCTTTCCGTTTCGTATGATTCGGTTGAATGAACTCGAATTGATATTGTATGAGAAGAGTTTTTGGGTGATTTTCGTTTTTGATTGAGAATGGCTAGAATTTTGGTTTTGCTCTGGTTCTAAGAACGACAGAAATGGCGAATTGATGTCTGTGTTTGGGAGAGAAGACCGTTGGTCTAAAATGGCCATTTCAGTGCCTCTGTTGTCGTTTTGTTTTGCAACTTGCCTGAGGATTGCTAAACTTCATAATTTTACCCCCAAACTGTTATAATTCATTCAATTGGGTCCCTGCTTTTGTTATATTTGAACCCCTCAGGCTGCCCTTTGTTCTGTCTTGGCCCAGAAAATTAGATACTTTAATCAATTCTGTCCCTTTATGTTTTCTTCCATGATATAAGTTAATGTGTTTTTGGATAGATTAATTCTGGGGATTTAATGCTTAATCAAAGTTTTTAATAATTTTTAGTGGGGATTTCATCTTGATTGGGTTTAGTAACATTTGTTTGGGTTTCTTGTTGGGCCTAAGAAGGTTAAAATTCAAAGCTTTTGGTTGGGTTTTAGGATTGGGTTGTTGATTAATGTGTTTGGGTTTTACTTGATAAAAATGATAGACTGGCCTATCTCATTTGTTTTGGATCTTCGGTTGGGCTAGGGAAGTTTGAGCCCAAACAAATAAAAAAAAAAGGGCCCAATGGCCTGTTTTGCCAAGAAGCCTGATAACGAAATTTCATTCCAGTCCCCTGACTTTCGAGTGCTTTCACTATGGCCCCAACAACTTTCAATTTCATTCAATTGGGTCCTTACTTTAATTGCAAATAAGTCCTTGAGCTTTATTTTTCTTTAATTTTTGACCCCAAAACTTTGTTCATTTTTGCAATTAAGTCCCTTCTTCTTTTGACTTCTTAAATGTGGGTTGTTGACATGATTCAATTGATTCAAATTCATGCTTATTTCTATCATTTGTGATTATTTGCCAAATAAATTGGTGCCTTGACCCTTTTATTGTTTTGAAGCTAATATTCTTTTCATTTCACAACTCAAGGGAGGTAACCTCTATCTCCTTGATTTTATTTTTCCTACGTGCTCCTACGTGTTATGTGAATATGCATGTCTACGTTGCTTTCCTTGCCTTTCTTTAATTCCTTTCATTTATTTTATTTACTTTTGCTTTTTATTTAAGTTATTCATTTTGGGGTATGTGTACACCTCTTGGCTTGTAATAGTTAGGGATTTAATTATTTTATTCCTTTTCCCCCTTTTAGATTGTAGTAGGGTCTCCCTAATGTAATAGATAGGGCTTGGAGGAGCATTCAATGAAGACCTATCGAAGTCATGTGCCTAGCTAGCAAATGTAATAGTTAGGGCTTTAATTGTCTTATGTGTCATGCATGCTTAGTTACTACGTGTTAATTTGCTTTGTTAGGGCCTCGCATCTAGTCGAGCATGCTAAATGTTATGTGCTATGTGTTTATAAGTGTTTGGCATGTCTACTCGCTTTCCATAGCCTAAATGAATATGATGGATGAATGTACGTTTCCACTAGTCCAACGCTAGTCGGAATTCATAGAATGGGCTAGTCCAACGCTAGACCCTTAGGGATTTCCCCTCGTTAGTACATGTTTGCATGTTCATTACATGTCATGCATTCTTTTTAGTTTTATCATTTTGCATGCCCCTCGAACCCCTTTTCCCTCCATTTTAGGATTTTTGCATTTTCATGCTAGTTATAGGGTTCATTTGCTTGAGAGTCCCTTTAAATATGAGATATAGACGAGTGTGGCTTTTTCTAAGCCTTAGCACGCTTGTATTCCCTCTATAAAAGGGCAAATTGAGTCACGATTTAGGTCTCCCCGTACCCAATATGCATGAATTCCCTAGGCTCATGCATTTTTAAATCCACTCTACCATTTTCTACCCTCATCACACTTTCATTTTTTCCTCCCATTTTGCACACGTGCACCTTTATGTTTCATCACTTGCACACGAACACTTTTATCATCACTTGCACACATGCACTTCATATTATCATTTCACATACCGTACCTTGCCCACTCACGTGCACATTTTCATTTACATATTTATTGTTTTTTATTACTTTTTTCAAACTCATGTCCTCACATTGCATACATGCATTCCATTCATTTGCATCCCACTCGCATTATTCGTGACTTCTTCAAAAGATCGTTATTGGGCTTCACAATTAATGTGATTGGCACCCCTCAACCTTTGAAGAAAAATTTCCCCCAATATCCCTAGGTCTAGGGTTTGCATTCATGTAGTGCATCCAAATGTAATAAATTCTTTGGTTAAAACAAGAAAATCTTTGATTAAATCATGCAACTAGCCTTGACTAGGTCGAAGGGGTGCCTTGGATTTTTATCCTTGCCTTCCCCTTCGTCAAATGTGACTCCCGAACCTCTTTCTTTGGTTTACGTGGACTAGGAGTCGTTTAAAAGGGGTTTCTTACTACTTTTTCCTATTTTTCTTTAAAAATTCATTTTTAGGTGACTTGGTACACCTTAACTCATTACCAAGTGGCGACTCCGATTTTTATTTCAAAAAACCCTTTTTAAACTATAATTTTGGGTCAAATCGTCGCATTCTCAAAACCCCATTGAGGCCCACTTTTCTTTTAAATCAAAATTCATTTTCCAACCACAAATTGAATCAAAAAATACATTTTTTCAAACCATTTATTTATTTATCAAAAAATGGGGCGCGACAGTTGGCGACTCCACTGGGGACATTCGAGAGTCCGAGCAAATTTGATTTAATCAATCTTTTTCTTCTTTTAACTTTTTTATATATTACATTTGGATGCTTAGGGTTGCATTTTTCCTTTTGTTAGGATTTTTGCATTTTGCGCGTATCAAACTACTCCATCGCTCACGAATGTATGATTGATTAATTGGATGAATGTTTGTTTATCTCGCGCTTGCATTGCATTTGGGTGGGGGACATCACCCTAGAGCCTCGCGTTGGTTCTTGATCCCTCCCCTCCAAACGAGCACTAGCATACGTGCATACGCTTTATTATTCACCCTTCATTTATTTTTCTTTTAGTGGCTTGTCACGCCACTCCACCCTACTAGGATTAGGCGACCCACTTGGACATGTGATCACGACACGATGTGTGTGTAGCATGATCCAATAGGTCACTCAATCTTCCGCTTTAAGCTATGGGTTGATAGCCTTTAGCTTTTAGTCGAAAGTTGAGGATTTTGATAGATTCACTCAAACACGTAGCCGTGACACGATGTGTGCGTAGCGGTGTTTGGGGAATCGCTCGAGCCACCGACAAAGAACCTTGGGATTGATGACCCTTGGTTTCTAAGTCTGAAGGCTCGGGGACCTGAGCTTATCGAGTCTAGATGCATTAGCGAACCCCAACCTCATGCATCCATATTAGAATTGCTTTAGAGCAGAGTCAGCCTTATCCTGAGCTAGGGACACTACTCACGAAGGGAGGGATCCCACCCCTTTTTCCTTTTATTGCTTTGTATTGATTGCTTTATCTTGTTGCTACAATGTGTTATGTGTATTTATCTGCCTGAACTAACTTTTCTTGGTTTTGTGTCCCCATTGCATTCACAAACTCCTAACAAATAAGAGGTCTGGCATGACCTTCTTTTAGAAGCCTACCCGTGTAGATAGGTTATTGCACGTTTAAAGATTTTGGTACATTGCATTCTAAGCCTACCTTGGCATATAAAAGGTCCTTTTAGGTCATATTTCATTTCACATTGCATATTTTACTGCTTTAATAAACTGGCATCATGCATAAACCCTAGAAAGGGAATGCCACTTAGGGGATCCCGTGTCAGGAATAAACCACCTTGTGTCTCGGATATTTAATCCAAGGAGACTTGCACGTTTACATTTTTTGTACCATCCAAAGGGGCAGTGCACAAGGTAAGGTAGGATCCGATTGTCTTCATAAGAGCGATTTTTGGAATATGGGCGTCTAATAATCACTTTTTGGCCATTTTATCAAAGTTGGTAAAAATCCCTTGCGTAAAGGACATTAATTTGAAGAAATTCACAAATGATTCCTCCTGTTGAGACGATGAATAAATTGAGGCCAAATCGTGATTTTAGAAGGCTCATAGACTAATTTTCTGAAGCCACCAATGGCCGGCCGATTCAATCGATCCATTTTGTCAATTCATAATCAATTTTGAATAAACCATCATTTGACCAATTTACCCTTTTTAGGGTCATCCGGTCGATTTTGAATAAATCGTCGATTCATTTGACCAATTTACCCTTTTTAGGGTCATTTGACCAATTTACCCTTTTTAGGGTCATCCGGTTGATTTTGAATAAATCGTCAATTCATTTGACCGATTTACCCTTTTTAGGGTCATTCGGCCGATTTTTGAATAAACCACTAAATCAATTTCATTCATTTGGCCAATTTACCCATTTTTAGGGCAACCGAGCCGATTTTGAATAAATCAGGTTTCGTTCAATCTATTGGATCAATTTATCCTTTTTAGGGTGATCTGATTAATTTTGGATAAATTAATTTTCATTCAATTCATTTGACATGTTTCCCTTTTTAGGGTAATCCGGACCATTTTTAATAAATTGTCAATTTCATTTGACCAATCAGGATTTCAATGTCGATTTTCGAAATGGAAAACTTAGTCGATTTTGAGAAAAGCAACCATTGCATCCAGCCATTTGATCAGTTGAAGTTTTGACCCGTGCTTCACTGAGAAAAGTTGTCAAAACGAATTCCAATCTCTTCGATAGGAAGTTCGTCAAGGTCAAACCCGTGCGTTGTTGCAAGTTCTTGTATCGATCAAAAGTGATCAATCCTTTCGGACGAGGTTCTCATTTTGACAAACGTCTCTTCTCATTCCAATGGGCCAAGTTTTTCAAATTATTTTTCACTCCATAAACTGATTGGATCCATCAGGTATTGTATAGTGCCTGCTCTGGAGGATTGCATTTTCATGCTAGGCCTACCCTTGGCATAAAAAGGGTCCCCCATAGGGCATGCATACCGATTTTATGGTTTTGATTACTAACTCTGAGTATTTTTCTTTTATTTTTCCCCTTCCCCCTGCATTCATAAAAATATTTCAATAAGGTGAAAATATCTTTCTATATCTTATAACAATTTTGAGCTGATAAAGTTTGAAAATTACAAGTATTACTTGATTCTCAGGTAGGCCTTACAATGTGAATTCGAAAATTCATTTGAAAGCGCTCGTGCAAAGCATCTAAGGGATTTCATTGCTCAAAGAAAAAGGGGATATGTGTATACATGTGCAAAGGAGTTTTGTAGAATTTTTCTCATATGTATTGCTTTTAAATTTTTCAAACATTGGCAATAACAAAGCTTTTGTTCAGACAATTGTTTGTTTTGTACAATACTCGTGTACATTTCATTCTTTATTGAGCTCATTGGAGATTTCATGATGAATTTTAAGAAATAAGACCAAATCGAGTTCCCCTCAACCTCCAGCCTGAAAATTCACAAGTGTCTGCTTTCTAAATCTTTACGTACACTAGATTAGTGATCCGAGCTACACAATAAGAATGCTCAAAATTAAAAGAGGTCACTCAGAAGGCCCTATGAGATTCCTTTTCTCCTTCATTTAACCCCAAAATAAAATCAGTCACATTGATTGATAAATCATAAATTGGGGCAATCTTTGCTTGAAAATGTCCACTGTGTCTAGTTATATTCAAGTCACATCTAAGTGAAAGCAAAAATGTGCATTATTCTTGTTTGTTTTGAAAATTTGGAATGATACTTTGAGCATTCGTTTCTCTACCTATACACATTTTATCATTTGCTTTCCCATTTGAGCCTATAAAAGAATAATTTCGGTCCAAATAAACGCCTTGATGATCACTACCCTTCATTGGAAAATTTTCAAAACATTAAAAAGGGGAATGGATTGTCAATGAGCATTTCGTTACTCTGGTTGTCATGAAGCATAAGAATGATACTTTGGCCGTCGTTTCTACAACCTAAACACTGATCATCCCTTGCATCCTCATTTGAGCTAAAAATTGGTGGTTCTTTTCGAGTGCACATATGATCGCACCCCACATTGGGGAAGGAGATTGGGAAATTTTGAAAAGGAAAAGAAAAGGGGAAAAGCAAAAATGCTCGAATAAGGAGGGAACCGCAAATTGGGAAAAATTTGATTCCACTTGGGTTCCAATTTTGAAAAAAGAAAAGAGAAAAAAAAAAAAGAGAAAATAAGGAGATTTGTCCGCACGGACCGCCTATGTTTCACAAATATGGATGAACGAGGGTCTTCCTCAGTCAGTTAATTCAGATACATGCCAGAAATTTCCCATTAATGAAAGTTTCTTTTCAGAATTATTGTAAGGAACAGAATAAAAGTCAGGCCCTCTTCTTTTCCGATCAAACATTCTATCCCTAGTTATCCCTTTTGAGCCTTCAGAATAAATTATTTCGTTTGGCAACCCCTGAGAATCGCAAACCCCACACTGGGGCAAGTTTGAGTTGAAAAGGAAAAGTTTCAAGAAGTGAAAAGTGAAAAGCAACAAAATCAAAAGCAAAAGAAGAAAAGAGAACCTCAGTTCAAAATAAACTGGGGCAAATTTTGTGAAGTTTCAAAGAATGGCAAAAAGCCGAAAAGTCAAAAAGAAAGGAAATGAAAGTGAAAAAGCCTCAATTGAGCATAGGTTGAGGGCAAATTCTGATTTTACCCTAAAATAGGGTTGGCACGCAACAATGCGATCTCAGATTTTTCAAACCGCTTTTCAAATCCGCTTTCAAGCCTTAACTTTTCTAAGCACCCCACCTGACCCCATTACAAAAGCCAAAAGTCCTGACTTCTGTTCTTTGCAATGGCCCTGTCAAGAAAATTTCTGATGTCGAAAATTTTAGCTGTATTTCTGAATTGATTAGATGTGAGGTTGACACTACTCTTCATGTGAAATCCGGCGAGGGTATTTTTGAAAGAGGGAAAAAGAAAAGAAAAATGAGCAAAATGAATGCAAAGAAAGATGCAAAAGGATTTGATGTTGAAAGACCCTGTTGGGTGATGATAAAAAGTCAAACCAAGTCCAAGAACCTGGAGTCCAGATGAGGGCGATGTTGAAAAATGCGATCTTCAGTGCAATGTCCTTTGAAAATTGCTTCTTTAGCTATCGTTTTCAAGCCAAATTACAAGCTAATAAAGTCCATCGTTGACTTATTCCTTCGTGACAATCCAAAGTGAGGATTATGCTCATAAAAATCCATCGATCACTCATGATCATAAGGGTATAACCAGATTTCACATGTTTAGCTATCATTTCTACCCAAAATTTTGCAAGCCCATGAAGCTTATACGTTGACTAAGTTTTCTTAAGAAATAAGGGTGACAAACTCTTTGCTTTCATTAAGATGTGACATTGAATGGATTACATACAATTGGGGCACAAAAAAAATGATGCAGATTCTGACCTCCCATTTCCTTAGCCATTTCAAAAATAAAATCACTTGATTGGTCCTGAAAAACGAGCCAACAAGGAATGGTGACCCATTACCCAAAGCATTGATGCAAAAGTGGGGAAGAAATCTTTGTAATTTGGCATTATTTTGCGAAATTCATCATGAAATTTTCTGTATGAGTTAAGCAAGACGTTCAATTTTCTTCACATTATACAGAAAACACAGTTTCTTACTTTGTTCAAATAAATGGAGAGGCATCCAAACCAATTGCTTGCAATCAAATGGGCCCTATGCTGGGGCAAAATTTTTATTTGAAAGATTTCACAAAATAAGCCCACACTGGGGCAAGTTTTTTATAGTCCATTTGAGGATTTCATCAAAGAGTCAAGCAAGACTTTCAAATCAATCACGCTGCCTTTTTTCTTGAAAATTTGAGTGCATGTAAGCCCCCTGTGCAGGTATTCACAGTTGAAGTCGACGAAAAGCATCTGGCGATGTGGAAGGCCGATGCCGAAGAAAGAGAAGAAAGAAGGGAAAAGGGCCCTACACTGAGGACAAATTATTTTTGGGAAAAAGATTCTCTCGAAAAATCAGAAAGGTCAAAAATCAAAAACTCAAGTTTAATTTCTTGCTTCTTGACAAATCAAATTCAATTTCTTGTTCACAAAAAGCACGTTGGGCCTGGACTTCGTGCCGCCAACTTCACTAGATCCCGTTGGGCCTGGATTTCGTGCTGCCAACATCATCACGTTGGGCCTGGATTTCGTGCTGCCAACATCATCACGTTGGGCCTGGACTTCGTGCCGCCAAGATCACGTTGGGCCTGGACTTCGTGCCGCCAACCTCGCAAATGTCACGTTGGGCCTGGATCTTGTGCCGCCAACTTCATAAAAGTCATGTTGGGATTGGTTTTAATTCAACCACCGTTAGCATCGAGTCTATCTCACTAACGTGTGCGTTTTCACCCTACCACCGTTAGCATCGAGTCTATCTCACTAACGTGTGCATTTCTATTCCACCGTTAGCATCGAGTCTATCTCACTAACGTGTGCGTTTTAATTCAACCACCGTTAGCATTGAGTCTATCTCACTAACGTGTGCGTTTTCACCCTACCACCGTTAGCATCGAGTCTATCTCACTAACGTGTGCGTTTTCACCCTACCACCGTTAGCATCGAGTCTATCTCACTAACGTGTTGGCGTTTCTATTCCACCGTTAGCATCGAGTCTATCTCACTAACGTGTGCGTTTTCACCCTACCACCGTTAGCATCGAGTCTATCTCACTAACGTGTGCGTTTCTATTCCACCGTTAGCATCGAGTCTATCTCACTAACGTGTGCGTTTTCACCCTACCACCGTTAGCATCGAGTCTATCTCACTAACGTGTGCGTTTCTATTCCACCGTTAGCATCGAGTCTATCTCACTAACGTGTGCGTTTTCACCCTACCACCGTTAGCATCGAGTCTATCTCACTAACGTGTGCGTTTCTATTCCACCGTTAGCATCGAGTCAATCTCACTAACGTGTGCGTTTCTATTCCACCGTTAGCATCGAGTCTATCTCACTAGCGTGTGCGTTTCATTCCACCACCGTTAGCATCGAGTTTATCTCACTAACGTGTGCGTGTTTCATTCTACCGCCGTTAGCATCGAGTCTATCTCACTAACGTGCGCGTTTTCATCCTACCGCTGTTAGCATCGAGCCTATCTCACTAATGTGCGTGTTTTCATCCCACCAACACTCCATCTCACTTCAATTCATCTAATTTTACATTTCTGTCCGGGTCTATCCCGTGGGTCTATCCCAAATTTAAATTTCTGTTCGGGTCTATCCCATTTTTACATTCATGTTCGGGTCAGTCCCGTTTTTAGAATTCTTGTTCGTTGGAATCATTTTGCAGCCGAATAATGCAGGTAAGTATTTGGTGTCTACTTCTTTGTCTCAAGTTTTTTTTAAAACTCAGACAAAGAGGGGCAAACTGTAGACACCAAATTTTTGGTGTAATTTCATTTACTGTTTATTTTTAGTTTTTTTATTTGTCGTGTTAGTTTTATTCGATTTTTAGTTTTTAGTTTATAGTTTTATTTTTATTTTTAAGTTTTTAGCATAGAATTTCTTGAAAAGAAAAAAAAGGAAAAAAAAGAAAAAGGAAAAATGAATGAAAAAGGGAAAAAGGAAAAAGGAAAAATAGCAATTTTGTTTTTGTTTATCTATTTTAGTCATTTCTACTTAATTTATCTTTTATTTTTGTTTGGTTTATTTAGGGAAAAGAAAAGAAAAAACAATGGAAAAGAAAAATGTGAAAAATTGAAAATGGCCACTTTTTTATTTATTTTAAATTGTGTTCAATTCTGTTATTTTGTTATTATTATTATTTATATTTTATTAATTTTTGTATTAATAGTTTTTAAAAAAAAAAAAACACAGAAACGCGGCATGAAGCTGCGTTTTGTTGCAGCTTGCAAAAAATGGTTGAGACGGCTCCTTTGGCTGCAAATATGGAAATATGCTGAGTTGTTTTAGGGTTGGAAAGTCCTGATATAAAAGGAAAAGAAGGGACAGCCGCAGGGGGGAGATTCGGAAGAGAGAAACACAAGCGAAAGAAAAGAAACCTACTGAGGGAAAGTTGGCGGCTACAGCTAGGGGTTTGGAGAGGTTGAGAAGGAGTGAAAGAAAGATTGAGAGGGTGACAACAGAAAACAGAGAAAGGCTTCGGGCAAGAGGGGGTTCTGACGGAGAGGAACCAGAAAAGAAAGGAAAACAGAGGGAAGTCCGAGAGTGGAGTGACAGGAGGGAAACAAAGGAAGAAATCAAATGACGAAGGGGCGGCTGGTTAGACTTTGTGGCTTACGAAAGCATTGAAGGCTGAAGAAAATCAAGCAAGGACGGGAGAAAAGGAGGAACTGATCGATTCAAAAGAAAACAAGGAGAAGGCTGAACATCCCCAGTAGATTTCCTCATCAGAAGCTGTTTCCTTATTGTCGTCGACCCAGGATGAAGCTTCAACTCCAACGGCAGTGAATAGGTAACCTTCACCCTTTTGTTTGTCTATTGTCATTTCATATGAAATCTGAGTTCTTGCTCTGTTATGGGTCTTGCATCAATCGCATGCTGTTTGTGTTCTTTTAAGACATCTAAAAATTTGCATTTTAGCTAGAAATGAACGTCACTTAATTGTTCATGACCGGTCCCTTTTTGTTTCCCATTCCCTCCTCTCATTTATTCGGTTCAAAAGGCTTGCCCATCTTGTCCGTGAGTTGAAGAGCCAAGCAGATGCTTGATAATCTTGTTGGAAAGGCTATATCTTTGGTCCTTATTGATGTAATCTGGATGTTAGAGTTCTTGGTTTGCATGTCTAAGCTAACGTTTTATGATGATTCTGGAATCTAATGTAAGCTCACTGAATGGCTAATGAAGTTGTAAGATCACAGAGAATGGAGAAGAGTTTTGCTGCATTTTTGTTTGGGCTGTTATAAATTTTCTGCCGCCCCTTTGTGTTTTTAGCAGTCATCAACCTGAATTTTCTTATTTGATCTTGCAATGAGTGTCTTATTTGGCTTGGTTGATGATTTGGGGAATGTCTTATGATCATTTGATTCAAAAGTTGAGGTTTGGCTGGTAATGTTTCGGTAATGAAGCACAGCAAGTTGCAAAGAAAAATTTCTGCTGCACTTTTTCCATTCTTTTGTTGATTAGTTCCTTTTAATCCCTGACGGTTTGCTTAGATTCTTTGCTTTGGACCTGCAACAAAGTCTAGCTATTGTTTTAGTTGATAGCTGAGAGTTAAAATCCTGGTATTCAGTGAACCTGTTTGCATGAAATTTGTCTTGAATGAACAAAGAAAGTTGCAGCAGTTTTGTTCTTCAGATTTTTGCATATTTTTCCAGTATTTTTGCATAAGATCTTTCCAAATTTCTGGCCATTGGATTGTGATCATCATGTAGTTTCGTTGCTCAATTTAAGTTGAAGTCTAGATGAATAGTTCTGGATTAAATCTGGAATCTTTACTTGAAAGGAAAAGGCAGTAGTGTGCGCCTGTTCTTGATTGTCGAAGGTTTTGCTGCATTTTTTCTTTTTCTTTCTTTTGCTGTTAGTTTTTCTTTTGCTGGTCAGCTCCAATTTTGTTTGTTTCAATCCCACCATGAAGTTGTGGGTTTAGTTGATAATTTTGTTTCCATGGTAAACGGATAGAATTGCATCTGGACATTGCCGCAAGCTTGGGACAAAAAGTCAGCAGAATTCATTCCTTTTAGTTGCAGAATTTTAAGTTCTTTACGTATGCATGCATGAAATAAATTCTAAAATTGGACTTTAACCCCCCAAGTCTCTCCTTATTTCACTATGACCCAATCAATTAGAGAATTTCATCATTTTGGTCCTTGTTAATTTTAAATTGTGCCACTTCATTGTTTGTTTGTTTTAATTAATTACCATGCCTAGTTTAAATTGCACTTAAGTTATGACTTTAGGGACCTTATGACTAGGTGAGCCTTGTTTTGCACATTTTCTTTAATTTTCCCAAATAAATTGGTACCTTGACCATTTCTTTTATTTTGGAGGATAAATGAATGATTTCACTCCATTTAAGGCATTGATTCGAGGGAGGTACACTCTATCCCATATTTGCACTTCATTTGACCCTACGTGCTCCTACGTGTTATGTGAATATGCATGTCTACGTTGCTTGCCTTGCCTTGCCTAAATTCCTTTCAATTATTTCATTTACTTTTGCTTTTATTTTATTCATTAATGGGGTATGTGTACACCTCTTGGCTTGTAATAGATAGGGCTTGGCGAGCAATTTGGTCCATTTCCCCTTCCCCCTTTTGAAGTCTTATTATGGGGTATGTGTACACCTCTTGGCTTGTAATAGATAGGGCTCGGAGAGCATCTGGTCCATTTCCCTTTCCCCTTGGTTGCTTGCTTTTGTTGCTACATGTTTAATTGCTTTATTAGGCTCTTGCATCTAGTCGAGCATGCTAAATGCTATGTGCTATGTGTTTACGAGTATTTTGGCATGTCTACTTGCTTTCATAGCCATGAATGAATGGAATGGATGAATGTACGTTTCCGCTAGTCCAACGCTAGTCGGAATTCATAGAATGGGCTAGTCCAACGCTAGACCCTTAGGGATTCCCCCTCATTAGCATATCATTTGCTTGTTCACCACATATCATGCATTTTTCTTAGTTTTATCACTTGGCATGCTCCTCGAACCCCCTTTCCCTTCATTTTAGGATTTTTGCATATCATGATAGTTGTAGGGTCCATTTGCTTGAGGGTCCCCTTCTGATAAGGGAAACGAGCGAGTGTGGCTATTCGATAGCCTTAGCACGCTAGTTTTGCCTTCTAATCAAAGGGAAAATCGAAGTCGACAAGTTAGGAGTCATTCCCATACCCGACCTGATGCATTCCCTTAGGTTCATTCATTCTCATTTATCACTCACTCATTCTTTTCAATTCACATTTTCCTTTCCTTATTGTTCATTTTGATTTCTACTTCACAAAATTGCACCTAATTACACCTATATGCACTTATCACTATATTTCATACACTTGCACACAAACACTTGGAATTTTCATACAATTGCACACGTGCACCTTTTCATACACTTGCACACAAACACTTGGGTTTTTAATTTCTTTCATACACTTCCACACTTGCACATTTGAGTCTCATTTGCATTAATCGACCTCTATGGGGTTTTCCTTTGTTGGCCGCCACAATTCATGTGGTTTGGGACCAAAAGCCTCACAAGAGACATCGTAGAATTTAGGATTGCATTTTTCTTTCCGTTCTGCATTCACATAGTCATATCCAACGTGCGAACATACATTGGGTAGAAAACTAGGGAAAATTGGTTTAAGTCGCGCCACTAGCCTTGGCTAGGTCAAAGGGGTGCCTTGGATTCTATCCTTGCCTTCCCCTTTGTCAAACGTGACCCCCGAACCTTTTTCTTTGGCTTACGTGGACTAGGAGTCGTTTTAAAAAGGGTTTTACTACTTTGTCTTTAAAAAACACTTTTCTGGGTGACTTGGTACACCCCAAATCTATACCAAGTGGCGACTCCCGTTTTCATATTTAAAAAATCCTTTTTAAAATTTCATTTGGCCAAATCGTCGCTTTCCAAAGTCCCATGGCCTTTTTACTTTTCATTTTGCACACGTTCACACCACACTTCACACACACATCACCAACACACATTTCACATTCATTCAAAAGTGGGGCGCGACACCCGAGATTCAGTTGACTGAATTACTCGCCAAATTTGAGGAAATGGCATCTGAAATGGCCGCCCAAAGGAAGTTGAATGATGAGCTAATTAGCAGCGGAGTTCAA
Organism: Coffea eugenioides; assembly: GCF_003713205.1. NCBI lineage: Eukaryota > Viridiplantae > Streptophyta > Magnoliopsida > Gentianales > Rubiaceae > Coffea > Coffea eugenioides. The sequence goes on along the minus strand of NW_020862337.1, from coordinate 47,998 downwards.
ACCGAACCTGTACCCGCCGGACAGCCTGAGCAAGGGCCATTTGTCCTACCTTCGGCCCATGCCATTGTTACTCCATCATTTCCTATTGCACCCGAAGGAATTTTCACATATCCCACCATACATTTGCCATACACTTACCCTCCTCATCCTTCATTTTTTCTTACTCGCACGCGAGGTCCACCACCCCAAACCACTTCAAATATACCACCTGAGCCACATACCTTTTATCACCCGATTGCCGAGCCATTCCTACCAGACCATATTGTTCAAACCAAGGCAGAAATGGGGGAATCTTCTGCTCCCGTTGATACAAAGCTGCTCAAACGCCTTGATCGTTTTGATGAGTTTATGAGGAAGAGTCAGGGGTTGAACAAGCAAGGAGTCCTGGACTATGACGAGCTGTGTCTCTTTCCAAATGTTCAATTGCCTGAGGGATTCAAAACTCCGAAGTTCAACAAATACGATGGCACGGGCAATCCCAAGACGCATCTCCGATTGTTCGCCAATAAATTGGGTAGGCCGGTGGATGATGAAAATTTACCTTTAAGGCTATTCCCAGAAAGTCTGGAGGGCGACGCACTTGATTGGTATTCGAATTTGAAGCCGGAGGAGGTGAAGACCTGGCTTGATCTGTCCAATGCTTTCATCAGACAATACGAGTACAACTGCGAGCTGGCTCCGACACGAACCACGTTGGAAGGAACAAAAAG